>NC_056585.1:4578478-4697336 GCF_018340385.1 Cyprinus carpio
TCGAGGGTTAATTAAGTGAATGATGGTTGTTCAGGTCTATGCAATTGCACATATTATTGTAAACTTGGGATTTCATATTTTCATTCTCTTAAACTCTAAATAAAAATTTGTTTATTTATAAACAAATACATTTTAACGTTTGCATCACATAATCTGCTTCATATTTATGGCTTTTCTGACATAAGAAACTTGCACATTTGCGTTCCTGCTGTGGTGTAACGTAATTAATTCATAATACTTTGTTACAGTAGTATTTTTTGGGAGAATCTGTACTTTACTTGAGTTTTTATATTTCTGTCAAATTTAAATTTTACGCCACTACATTTCTAATTAAAATGTATAATTTTACTCGATACATTATCCAGAAGCATTTACATTACTTACTACAAAATAAAGTCAGGAGAACAGACTGCAAAAAAAGCAGGTTTGACGAATCAGTGGTCTTGTGCTTGCAAGTTAAAGGGTTAGTTCAGCCAAAAATTAAAATTCTGTCATTAATGACTCACCCTATTTTTATATAAACTGAGAACACTATATGTAAAATTCACTTTAAAAAGGTGCTCCACGCATTCTGTTTATCATTATTTACAGGCCTCCAAAATATTATCCAGCCTATGTTGAAGAGTTAACAGAAATGTTTTCAATGATTTCCTCAAAGTTTGACTGTTTTGCTATTGCAGTGGATTTTAATATTCACATAGATAATGCAGAAATCAAAATTTAAAAATAAATTATAACTTTTTTAAACACTTTTGACCTGATTCAGCATGTGCATGGACCCACACACAATCGTGGACATACTCTAGATTTACTTATCAGTAGGGGTCTAGATATTTAATCCATTTTTATTAAGAATGTTGCAGAATGTTTTATTAAGAATCTGATCACTTCTTTATTTTCTTTGATATATTGATATCTGCTACCACTTTATCTAGATCTGTCTCTGTTAGAAAGGGATGCATTAACGAGAACACTAGTGTGCTATTTTTCAAGGCTACAGGTCCTTCTCAAAAAATTTGCATATTGTGAAAAAGTTCATTATTTTCCATAATGTAATGATAAACATTAAACTTTCATATATTTTAGATTCATTGCACACCAACTGAAATATTTCAGGTCTTTTATTTTTTTAATACTGATGATTTTGGCATACAGCTCATGAAAACCCAAAATCTCAAAAAATTAGCATATTTCATCCGACCAATAAAAGAAAAGTGTTTTTAATACAAAAAAAGTCAACCTTCAAATAATTATGTTCAGTTATGCACTCAATACTTGGTCGGGAATCCTTTTGCAGAAATGACTGCTTCAATGCGGCGTGGCATGGAGGCAATCAGCCTGTGGCACTGCTGAGGTGTTATGGGAGGCCTAGGATGCTTCGATAGCGGCCTTAAGCTCATCCAGAGTGTTGGGTCTTGCGTCTCTTAACTTTCTCTTCACAATATCCCACAGATTCTCTATGGGGTTCAGGTCAGGAGAGTTGGCAGGCCAATTGAGCACAGTAATACCATGGTCAGTAAACCATTTTACCAGTGGTTTTGGCACTGTGAGCAGGTGCCAGGTCGTGCTGAAAAAACGAAATCTTCATCTCCATAAAGCTTTTCAGCAGATGGAAGCATGAAGTGCTCCAAAATCTCCTGATAGCTAGCTGCATTGACCCTGCCCTTGATAAAACACAGTGGACCAACACCAGCAGCTGACATGGCACCCCAGACCATCACTGACTGTGGGTACTTGACACTGGACTTCAGGCATTTTGGCATTTCCTTCTCCCCCAGTCTTCCTCCAGACTCTGGCACCTTGATTTCCGAATGACATGCAAAATTTGCTTTCATCCGAAAAAAGTACTTTGGACCACTGAGCAACAGTCCAGTGCTGCTTCTCTGTAGCCCAGGTCAGGCGCTTCTGCCGCTGTTTCTGGTTCAAAAGCACATGCCTGTGCACGGTGGCTCTGGATGTTTCTACTCCAGACTCAGTCCACTGCTTCCGCAGGTCCCCCAAGGCCTGGAATCGGTCCTTCTCCACAATCTTCCTCAGGGTCCGGTCACCTCTTCTCGTTCTGCAGCGTTTTTTTGCCACACTTTTTCCTTCCCACAGACTTCCCACTGAGGTGCCTTGATACAGCACTCTGGGAACAGCCTATTCATTCAGAAATTTCTTTCTGTGTCTTACCCTCTCACTTGAGGGTGTCAATGATAGCCTTCTGGGTTAACCTCTTACCCATGATTGCGGTTTTGAGTAATGAACCAGGCTGGGAGTTTTTAAAAGCCTCAAGAATCTTTTGCAGGTGTTTAGAGTTAATTAGTTGATTCAGATGATTAGGTTAATAGCTCGTTTAGAGAACCTTTTCATGATATGCTAATTTTTTGAGATAGGAATTTTGGGTTTTCATGAGCTGTATGCCAAAATCATCAGTATTAAAACAATAAAAAGACCTGAAATATTTCAGTTGGTGTGCAATGAATCTAAAATATATGAAAGTTTAATTTTTATCATTACATTATGGAAAATAATGAACTTTTTCACAATATGTTAATTTTTTGAGAAGGACCTGTATATCTTTAACACTAAGCATTTCTGCAGACTCTGTTGATCTTCTCCTTGATTCCTTAACTCAAAAGTTAAGAATGTTATTGATGATATTGCTCCTGTGAAGGTCAGCAAGAAGACTGGCAGACAAAAATCAGCTTGGAGAAAATCAGCAGCAGTACAGAGTATGAAAAGACAATGCAGAAAAGCTGAGTGGATGTGGTGAAGACAAAACTTGAAATTCACTATAGCATCTATAAAGACAGCCTTCATGCTTTCAATGTGGGACTAGCCTAGACTAACTACTAACTAGATGAGCCCCAGATACAGATCCCCTGTAAAGACCTTGTCTCAGATGACCACCGGGACAAGACCACATGAACCAGCTGAGTACTCTGAACAATCTGACTTTGCTGCAGCCTGGAATTGAACTGCTGGTTTTGATTGCACAGATGCTATTTAAACTGAACTGAGCTGCATGATGACATCACTGAATTCAATGATGAACTGCCATTAACTGTCATTTCGCATTATTGACACACTGTTTTCCTAATCAATGTTGTTCAGTTGCTTTGACACAATCCGTTTTGTTTAAAGCGCTATATAAAAATTACTTGACTTGACTAGCCACATCTAGACAGACTTTATTCTAAAACCTTATAAACAGTTACTTAAACAACACTCGCACTCTTTTTGCTACTGTTGAGAGACTAATGAATCCCCCAAATTCTCAGTGAAATGCTCTCTGACAGCAAATGCAATGAGCTTGCTCCCTTCTTTTCTGAGAAGAGCAATAATATCAGGTTATTAGCACATCAAAATATAGCAAAATTATGCAGAGGACAGACAGATTTGACTGCAATATCAAAAATAAGATATTATGTCTATTTTTGAAGCAATGGACAGCAAAATTTTGGAAGAAATAGTGCAGCACCTTAAATCGTCAACCTGCCATCTTGACACACTTCCCACATCTTGTTTTTTTTTTTTTTTTTTTAAAGGGCGCTTAACTGTTAAGACGCAGATCTCTTAGAAGTTGCAAATGCCTCACTTCTTTCTGGGACTTTTCCCAACTCCCTGAAAACAGCAGTTGTAAAGCCCCTTCTGAAAAGAGAAATCTTGATAACACCATTTTGAGCAATTATAGACCAATATCAAATCCTCCTTTTGTAGGCAAGATTATTGAAAAGGTAGTTTTTAATCAGCTGAACAAATACTTAAACTCAAATGGATACCTGTACAATTTTCATGTTTGAAAATTTCATGTTTCATGATGACATACTATCATCTAAAAAACATTGCAAGAATTAGATGTTTTTGTTTCCAGTCAAGACTTGGAGAAACTTGTTCACGCCTTTATTACCAGCAGGGTGGACTATTATAATGGAAGACCATTAGACAGCTGCAGCTCGTCCAGAACGCTGTTGCCAGGATTCTGACTAGAACCAGAAAATCTAAGCATATCACACCAGTCCTTACACTGGCTACCAGTTATATTTAGGATTGATTTTAAAGTATTTTTACTCGTTTATGAATCACTTAATGGCCTAGGACCTAAATACATTGCAGATATACTCACAGAATATAAACAGACCACTCAGATGATTAGGATCGAGTCAGTTAGAAATACCAGGGGTTCACACAAAACAAGGGGAATCTGCTTTTAGCTATTTTGCCACCCACAGCTGGAACCAGCTTCCAGAAGAGATCAGATGTGCTAAAACATTAGTCACATTAAAATCTAGACTCAAAACTTGTCTGTTTAGCTGTGCATTTATTGAATGAGCACTGTGCGAGGTCCGAACTGATAGCACTGTATTTTACGTATTGTTTTTAATTAATTTTAAATCTATTTTTTAAATAATTTTCAAAGTTTTTAAATTCCTTTTTTATTTGTGATTATTATACTTTCTTTAATGTAAAGAACTTTGAATTACCATTGTGTACGAAATGTGCTATATAAATAAACTTGCCTTGCCTTATTTCTTATATATTTTTTCTTTTTTTATTTTATTTTTACTTGCCGGACCGGGTCTGTTTCTGTTGGACACTGGTCACTGTTTGCAGTCAGCAAAAAAAACACATAGTGTGTGGTGTCTATAGATTATAATCTTAGAATTCAAAAAACAGTCGTTACTAGTTGTTTTCACAAATATATCTTTAAACATATTTAAAATTTGTGATTGTATGCAGCTATGCATTCACTGTCAAATGTCAGTAAAGGTTAATTTTGTAATTTAGTCAAATATTTTTTTCTTGATTAGACATCTTGTTGTAATTTATTTTCTTGTCTTTATTTTATTTTAAGTTAACATTGCAAGTTAAATGGTTTTAGACTATTGTTTTTTTCTGCAGTCAAATAAAGTAAAATAGCCTAAATTATGCCAGTGATTTATCTCATTATAAAGATGTTATCAATAATTATTTTTTATTCATTTATTTTATTAACTTTAACATTTCTTAATTCATTCTAAATATTTTTTTTTCAAATCAACTTCAAAACAAAGCTATTCTTGATAACTTTTTTGTTCATAACGAATATAACCTACCAACATAACAAACAACTATTGTTCAAAACTAATTTTACATAAAAAAATAATTATTGTATAAAAAAAATAAAATTATTTAAATACATAAATGTAATTATATATAGAAATTTTGTGTCAAATGGATGAAGAAATTACAATGGCTTGACATTGCGACAGGGCGGAAGATCGCCAAGGAGCCAGAGCCTCATGGATTGTCAGACCAGGTCAGAGAGCTGGCTACAACAACCGCCACGAGGAAGAAAGCCACGCGGACAGTGAGAGCGCGGAGAGGAGCTCCGCCCCCTGCACCATGGCTAAGGGTGAGCTGAAAAGGGATTTGGGAGAATGCAAAGTGGAGGAAAACTTAACCGACCTGCCCCCTTTCCTTCCTCCTCCATCTGTGAACTCTGTCCCTCCCGTTCCTGAGTATAGCCCAAAGAAAGTTCCTGTTCCCATGTCTAGCCCAGAGAAGGCTCCTGTTCCCACATCCAGCCCTGAGAGGGCTCCTGGTCCCAAGTTAAGCCCGGAGGCTCACAAATGCCCACCCACCCACCCTCTCCTGTCTCCTCCACCGCTGACAACTGACTGCCCCTCTGCTTGGCCTCAGCCCACCATCAGTATGGTGAGAGCTCTGCAGGTATGCCATCCTCCGTCATCACAGTGGCTCCAGAATCCCTGGTGTCTGCCTCCAGCCTCTGAGACCCAGACTCCGCCTCGGCCCATTGACTCAGCGGCTCCACCATGGCTCCTAGCTCCCTCCTCTTCACCGTGGCCCATCAGTCCATTGGCTCCGTCTGGCTCCCTTGTCCTTCCGGCTCCGCCTTGGTCTGTTGTCAACCATCCATCGGCTCGGGACTCCACTCCTCCGGCTGCATCTCGTCCCTCCGGCCCTGTCAGGCTCCTCCAACCCTTCGGCTCCTCTTTGATCCTCTGTTGCTGCGGCTCCACCGTGGACTTCTGGATCCCCACCTCCGCCTTGGTCGCCGGAGCAATCTGCTCTAGTTTGGCCCTCCAGACCCTCCCCCGTGCCCTGGTTCATTGGCTCTCTGCCTCGGGCTCCTCTGCTACCTGGTCTGCCGCTGTTGGTCGGCCCCCTGGAGTAGTCAGCACTTCCTCCACCATGGCTCCTCACTCCGTCGGCTCCACCGTGGGTTGCCATTATGGCTGTGGCCTAGGTCCCACCTCGCACTGCCTGGTCCAAGTCTCTACTGTCTCCTCCTTGGCGCCTCCCTCCATCGGCACCTCCCTGGACTCTGTCTGCCAGCCCCCTCCCGGGTGTCCGTCCTCCTCCTGAGCCTCGTCCCAGTTCCAACCCATCCCTCCCTACCTCCCTCTGGCACAAGGAAATCAAATAAAACGACACAATCTTATACAGCATATCCAAACAAAATTTAAACTAACCGATTTCATTCTTTAAGCGATTTTTTTTTTTTTTTGCAAAACAATGTTGATATTTGAAAGCACCAAAACAAGCATGCCCATACCCCAACAGTACCTCACCCCTATTTTGATAAAATACTGTACGTATGCCCCACATGTACATACACAACCCTGGCAGCGAAAATGTAATACTGATTTTATACAAGTTTAATAAAGTTAAAATTAAGTGACTTACATTTTAGACACATTGCCTATTTTTTACAATTAAAATAGTTTCAAAGAAAGATCACAGCATTGTTTTGCGTCTCTGAGCAACACACAGGATGGTGTTACTTCATGAATCAGCTTTTTTAATGAAATGGTTGAATGAATAATTCAGTGACTCACTCATTAACACAATAAAATGCTTTGTCCCTGAATTAATCAGTGGTTTGTATGAACCGTTTGCATTGCATCTCTTTTTTTTTCATGTTTTAAATAATTTCAAATATCACCAATAACCTACCTGAACCTCCAGAATATGATTTTTTTTTACAATTACCCACTTCTCACACAATTAACCCAGTAATTTAGTGTCACAGTGTCTGGTTTGTGTATCCCTGGGTGTCTGCTAGAGGTCTCACTTCCCCATATCATCACCCCACCTCAGGAACTACATTTCCCACAGTCTTGTTGATACTCATCACTGTTCATTGCACTCAGCTGTCCCTGGTCATCAATCATTGCACTCAGCCAATTCCCCGTTAGTATTGTCATTTCCCTGTGTATAAATACCCCGGTTGTTCTGTCATTGTTACGGAGTCCTTGTTTAATGTCACCCTGGTTTTTTTTGTGTTTCCTTGCCATTGTTTATGGTTCTTGTTTTTGGACTGCTTACCTGGATTTTGACCCTTGCCTGATTGGATTATGATATTCGGATTATCCCAATAAAACACTGCATTTGGATCTATCTCTTTGTGTGCGTGTCGTTACAAAAGGACTCCGTCATGCTCAGATCCAGCGGTGTGGGATTTCGTATCCGTTCCCCAGTCACCATGGAGGAGCGGAGGGGTAGACTCTGGAACTTAACCACCCTTCGTCAAAGGGGGCGTGAGGTGGGTGATCTGGCTCAAGCGTTTTGGACTATGGCGGTAGGGCTGGGGTATAACGATGAGGCACTAAAGGGTTTGTTTAATGACTGCCTGGATGACCCTTTGCCTCGGTGGGAGATGAAGGGGCTGGAGATCCTAGACTTTTGGGGGTTCACCAAGTACCTGCACCATCATGCTCAGTGGGATGCAGTAACCACACCTGAGTCTCCAGACAAGACTGCCACCAGCCCAGCGCCACAGCACAAGAGGGCCGCAGCCCAGCGCCACAGCACAAGATGGTCGCCAGCCCAGCACCACAGCACAAGATGGCCGCCAGCCCAGAACCATTGCACAAGATGGCCGAATCTACACCTGTGTTGCCAGACAAGATGGCTGACTCAACGCCTGAGTTTCCCGTCAAGGTGCCACCGACTCGCCATCATAGAGGGCGGAGGAGACAGGCGTCTACCGTTCCTCAAAGCCCGGAGGACGTTCCCGAGCAGGCCGCTGCCGTCCAGGAGGACGTTCCCGAGCAGGCCTCTGCCGTCCAGGAGGACGTTCCCGAGCAGGCCGCTGCCGTCCAGGTGGACGTTCCCGAGCAGTCCGCTGCTGTCCCCGAGGCGGTGCCCGATGCTGTTCCGGAGGCCAAGGTGGTGCCCGATGCCGAGGCGGTGCCCGATGCTGTTCCGGAGGCCGAGGCGTTGCCCAATGCCGAGGCGGTGCCCGATGCTGTTCCGGAGGCCGAGGCGGTGCCCGATGCTTTTCTGGAGGTCGAGGCGGTGCCCGATGCTGTTCCCGATGCCGAGGCGGTGCCCGATGCTGTTCCGGAGGTCGAGGCGGTGCCCGATGCTGTTCCGGAGGTCGAGGCGGTGCCCGATGCTGTTCCCGATGCCGAGGCGGTGCCCGATGCTGTTCCGGAGGCCGAGGCGGTGGCCGATGCTGTTCCGGAGGCCGAGGCGGTGGCCGATGCCGTTCCGGAGGTCGAGACGGTGACCGATGCCGTTCCGGAGGTCTAGGCGGTGACCGATGCCGTTCCGGAGGTCTAGGCGGTGCCCGATGCCGTTCCGGAGTTCTAGGCGGTGCCCGATGCCGTTCCGGAGGTCTAGGCGGTGCCCGATGCCGTTCCGGAGGTCTAGGCGGTGCCCGATGCCGTTCCCGAGGCCGAGGCGGTGCCCGAGGCGGTGCCCGATGCCGTGACCGAGGCCGTTCCAGAGGCGGTGCCTGAAGCCGAGGCGGTGCCCGATGCTGTTCCGGAGGCCGAGGCGGTGCCCGAGGCCGATGCCGTTCCGGAGGTCGAGGCGGTGCCCGATGCTGTTCCCGTTCCGGAGGTCGAGGCGGTGCCCGATGCTGTTCCTGATGCCGAGGCGGTGCCCGTGTCCAAGGCCGTTCCCGAGGCGGTGCCCGATGCCGTGACCGAGGCCGTTCCAGAGACGGTGCCTGAAGCCGAGGCGGTGCCCGATGCTGTTCCGGAGGCCGAGGCGGTGCCCGAGGCCGATGCCGTTCCGGAGGTCGAGGCGGTGCCCGATGCTGTTCCTGATGCCGAGGCGGTGCCCGTGTCCAAGGCCGTACCCGAGGCGGTTCCCGATGCCGTGACCGAGGCCGTTCCAGAGGCGGTGCCTGAAGCAGAGGCGGTGCCCGATGCTGTTCCGGAGGCCGAGGCGGTGCCCGAGGCCGATGCCGTTCCGGAGGTCGAGGCGGTGCCCGATGCTGTTCCTGATGCCGAGGCGGTGCCCGTGTCCAAGGCCGTTCCCGAGGCGGTGCCCGATGCCGTGACCGAGGCTGTTCCAGAGGCGGTGCCTGAAGCCGAGGCGGTGCCCAATGCTGTTCCGGAGGCCGAGGCGGTGCCCGAGGCCGAGGCCGTTCCGGAGGCCGAGGCGGTGCCCGAGGCCGTTCCGGAGGCCGAGGCGGTGCCCGAGGCCGTTCCCGATGCTGTTCCAGAGGCCGAGGCGGTGCCCGAGGCAGTGCCTGAAGCCGAGGCGCCTCACGTTTCCACAGGCCGTCCAGAGCACCTTCACGTCTCCACAGGCCGTCCAGAGCACCTTCACGTCTTCACAGGGCCTCCGGAAGGGCAGGTTCCACTCTGGTCGCTCAAGTGGCGGGTTCCTCCCTGGCCATCGCCACAGCCTGCTCCTCACTGGCTCCCCAAATGGCAGGTTCCGTTCTGCCACTCAAATGGCGAGTTCCTCCCTGGCCATCTGCACAACTAGAATGGACTGATCCTCCATGGCCACCTGAACTGCCTGGTCCCTCGTGGTCCCCTGAACTTTCGGGTCCACCCTGGCCCCCTGAACTGACTGATCCACCTTGGCTGCCAGTGGAGCCATCACTGCCGGTCCCTGTTCTCCTACACGGGCCTGGCCCTCCATCCCTCCCCTTGTTCTACCTCCACCAGTCCACCTCCCTCCTGGTCTCTTTGTTTGGTTTTTGTTGTTTTGTTCTGAGGAGCATCTGGACGCTGCTCCTTAGAGGGGGGGTAGTGTCACAGTGTCTGGTTTGTGTATCCCTGGGTGTCCGCTAGAGGTCTCACTTCCCCATATCATCACCCCACCTCAGGAACTACATTTCCCACAGTCTTGTTGATACTCATCACTGTTCATTGCACTCAGCTGTCCCTGGTCATCAATCATTGCACTCAGCCAATTCCCCGTTAGTATTGTCTTTTCCCTGTGTATAAATACCCCGGTTGTTCTGTCAGTGTTACGGAGTCCTTGTTTAATGTCACCCTGGTTTGTTGTATTTCCTTGCCGTTGTTTATGTTTCTTGTTTATGGACTGCTTACCTGGATTTTGACCCTTGCCTGATTGGATTATGATATTCGGATTATCCCAATAAAACACTGCGTTTGGATCTATCTCTTTGTGTGCGTGTCGTGACATTTAAACCTCCAGAATATGATTTTTTTATTTAATTATTATTATTATTTATTTTATTTATTTTTATTTTTTTACAAAGGTTTGTGTCTCAGGTAATTTATGTATTTGTTGACTACTTAAATAAACTTTTAAGTTGACATCCACCCACCACCCCCCTCCCCACTCCTTATACAGTCGTGGCCAAAAGTTTTGAGAATAACATAAATATTGGAAATTGGAAAAGTTGCTGCTTAAGTTTTTATAATAGCAATTTGCATATACTCCAGAATTTTATAAAGAGTGATCAGATGAATTGCATAGTCCTTCTTTGCCATGAAAATTAACTTAATCCCAAAAAAGCCTGTTAAAACATGTTAAAAGGAGGGTGATGCTTGAAATCATTGTTCTTCCATTGTTAACCATGGTGACCTGCAAAGAAACGCGTGCAGCCATCATTGCGTTGCATAAAAATGGCTTCACAGGCAAGGATATTGTGGCTACTAAGATTGCACCTAAATCAACAATTTATAGGTTCATCAAGAACTCCAAGGAAAGAGGTTCAATGCTTGTAAAGAAGGCTTCAGGGCGTCCAAGAAAGTCCAGCAAGCGCCAGTATCGTCTCCTAAAGAGGATTCAGCTGCGGGATCGGAGTGCCACCAGTGCAGAGCTTGCTCAGGAATGGCAGCAGGCAGGTGTGAGCGCATCTGCACGCACCGTGAGGCGAAGACTTTTGGAAGATGGCCTGGTGTCAAGAAGGGCAGCAAAGAAGCCACTTCTCTCCAAAAAAAAAACATCAGGGACAGATTGATCTTCTGCAGAAAGTATAGTGAATGGACTGCTGAGGACTGGGGCAAAAGTCATATTCTCCGATGAAGCCCCTTTCTGATTGTTTGGGGCATCTGGAAAAAGGCTTGTCTGGAGAAGAAAAGGTGAGCGCTACCATCAGTCCTGTGTCATGCCAACAGTAAAGGATCCTGACACCATTCATGTGTGGGGTTTGCTTCTCATCCAAGGGACGGGGCTCACTCACAATTCTGCTCAAAAACACAGCCATGAATAAAGAATGGTACCAAAACACCCTCCAACAGCAACTTCTTCCAACAATCCAACGACAGTTTGGTGAAGAACAATGCATTTTCCAGCACGATGGAGCACCGTGCCATAAGGCAAAAGTGATAACTAAGTGGCTCGGGGACCAGAATGTTGAAATTTTGGGTCCATGGCCTGGAAACTCCCCAGATCTTAATCCCATTGAGAACTTGTGGTCAATCCTTGTAGGTTATTGGGACAAACAAAAAACCCACTAATTCTGACAAAACTCCAAGAAGTTATTATGAAAGAATGGGTTGCTATCAGTCAGGATTTGGCCCAGAAGTTGATTGAGAGCATGCCCAGTCGAATTGCAGAGGTCCTGAAAAAGAAGGGCCAACACTGCAAATACTGACTCTTTGCATAAATGTCATGTAATTGTCGATTAAAAGCCTTTGAAACGTATGAAGTGCTTGTAATCATATTTCAGTACATCACAGAAACAACTGAAACAAAGATCTAAAAGCAGTTAAGCAGCAAACTTTTTGAAAACTAATATTTATGTAATTCTCAAAACTTTTGGCCACGACTGTACATCCAGAATATCCATTGCACGACTATGGACACATTTACAAATAAACCATAAAATCTTACTGATACACCTAAAATTGGAAAAGTATATATATATATTTTTTGGTTTTTTATATGTTTCATAATATTTCTAAGTATAGATATTTGTAATCTATAACATTTGGAAAGAAAAACTATTTATTTTATTAAGGATAGTAACACGAGTTGTGTTTGGGGTCAATTTGACCCCGGGAAAAACAAACACAATTTCAAACATTTAGAAGGATTTTATTTTTAAACAGAACTTCATTACAATCAAAACATCAGTAAGGAACACATAACAGTCCTTTTTGTTATCAAGGATTGCAACATACATAATGTGAGGGGTCAATTTGACCCCAACAAAAACAAACAATTTCAAACATTCAGAAGGATTTTATTTCTAAAACAGAACATCATTACCATCAGAACAACAGTAAGGAACACATAACAGTTAAAGAAAGAAAGAAAGAAAGAAAGAAAGAAAGAAAGATGGATTTACAAAACCACCTATAAAAAGTAAATTTGAGCATTTTGTCAGGAATTATTTTGAGACTGTAAATACTTTATGCAAAGATATGACTTAGACAGAATACAAACAGCATCGACAGAATATGAACAGCATATTGTTTTTTTTTGTTTTTCTTTCTTTCTTTCTTTCTACAGCTCACCATAAGGTACATTCCAGCCTTTTGTCTGCACTACTTTGCACATGATGTGCAGAAAGTGTGTGTGTGCTCCTTGCAGATGTATTTTTTAAGTGTTGCTGGTCTTGGTGTCATTTCTATTGGGACAGACCTGGCACCTGCCACGTTTCCTGCATGCAGTTTGAACCAATGGAGTGTGCGTCTCCATTTGGATGTCCTTCACAACAGTTGCAGCAGCCGTTGATGCTATTGGAAGGCACCGTCTTCTCTCGATGTGAGGTTTCACTAGCTTGTAACCCAGCTGCTCCAGGAAAATTCTCCTTCGACTCAGTTTTCCGCTGTTCCAGTCCTTGTTTATTTCACTCCATAACACAAAGGCATTGTAGGCGCTCACATCAATGATGTTGAAGAAAATGACAAGGGGCCAATGGGCAATCATGCATCGGCAGCTGTAGGTGGCTGTAACCTTGTCCAAATTATCAACCCCTCCCTTTGTCTCATTGTAATCCAGCACCATTTGTGGTTTTCGGTCTTCTCTGGTGCTCAGAACAGCATCTTTGTGCATAGTGCTCATTAGCAGGACATTTTTCCCTTTCTTGGGGCAATAGGAGACAACAGTGGCTTTTTCAGTGAAGGCAAACATTGAAGATGTTACCTTCCTGTTCTTCATCGCAAGAAGCTCAGAGGGAAGTTCTGGCTTATTTTTTCTCACTGTCCCCAACATGGTAACCTTCCTTTTTAGCAGTTCTTCACCCAGGGCGTACGATGTGAAAAAAATATCACATGTAATGTTATGGCCATTTAGTCCCTCAGCCATGTCTAGTACCACCCTCATGCCCTGATTTTTTTCATATGCATATTCCAGGCATAGCTGGACTGTGCATCACATGCGGCCCATATTTTTATGCCATATTTGGCTGGTTTGCTTGGTATATATTGTCTGAAAGGACAGCGCCCACGAAATGGAACCAGACATTCATCCACAGTGATGTGGGGGCCTGGATTGTAAAGAAAGGGTAATCGCCGGACCCACTTGTCCCATACATCCCGTATTGCTGCGCGTTTGTTATGCTCTCATCTGCCCTGTCTTGTTTCTTTGTCATCCAAGCGTATGACACTGGAGAAAACATGGAATGTCTTTAGAGACATGGTGGCTGGAAATATTGCCCTTCCAGTGTCAGCATTCCAAAGGCTTGCTGTTGCTTCTCCTTTTGACTTGTAGACTCCTGCCAAAATGAGCAACCCAATGTAGGCTTGCAAGTCAGTCACATCGAAGTCTTTCCAACCATCCCCATACACACGCCTACCCTCTAAGTTTGTCATTTCAAGTACATCCTTTTCAATTGATGGTGTGATGAAAAGATGAAATGCTGATTTTATATCTTGGACATGGCTGACAGCATATCTAGTGGGCCCTGGAACCATTTTGATGACATTAGCAGCACTAAGTCTACCCTGTTGTTCAGGTGATGAGCGGGACCATGATAACTTTCCATTTTTGGAAGGTAATGGGTTTGTGGGTGGTTGAGAGACAACAGGAGGGTCAACATTAGGAGTCTCATTCTCATCTGAGGAGGATGCCTCATAATCAGGGTCCTCAATATTATCATCTGTCTCAGACACATTCTCCTCTATGTCACTTTCACTGTCAAAAACCTGTGACAAAATCTCATTGACAGAAAATCTTTGCTTAGATGTCATTTTCAAATGAGAGAGATGGAGAACATAGAGAGCACACAGAGCACAAAGAGAAATGGTTTAGGAGGCTTCTGTTCATGCTTTTATAATGTTTGCTCCTCCCCTTTGTTTGGTAAACCATGAGAATTAGGTTTTCCCCTCCCCCACGGCACGGGAAACATCAAAGTTCTCGCAAAAATGATGTTTTCCCCTCCCCCATGGCACGGGAATCATCAAAGTTCTCATGAGAATTATGTCCCATGTCATGTGAACTACTAGTGGTTCTCGCAATACTACAGATATGGTTATGTTAGGTTAGAGCCCTAAAACAGAGGGATGTTTTTTGAATATAATATTGAATATGTAAAATTATAATGAACATTATAAAACAACAAAAAGAGCCTGGGGTCAAGTGATCCCTTAAAAGTTGGTTCTTCAAAATGGTTCTTCTATGGCATTGCTTTCAGCGACAGCTGCTAAAAGAGGCCTGGGGTCAAGTGATCCCCATTAAAGGAAAAGTTGGTATCTTCAAAAAAAAAAAGAAAAAACAACAAAGAAACAAAAAAGAAAAGAAAAACGAATCTTCTATGGCATTGCTTAATATTAAAACCACTCTTTTTCTTTTTTCTTTTCCTTTTTTTTTTTGAGCTGAAGTGTACTCTATATGCTTTTACTGTACTAAAAAAATTATTTATAAAGTCGAAGGTGGCCACATGTTTTAAAAAAAATTATTTATAAAGTCACTGAAATGCACTCGAACCAAAGTGTGCTCAGATTGTGTGACCTAAAGTGAAGGTGGCCCGTTTTTTAAGACTTTATAAAGTGAAGCTCAACCAGTAAAGAACCAAAAAAAAAAAAAACCAGTAAAAGAAAAAAGAAAAAAAAAGAAAATAATATATAATAATATATATATATCTATATATATATATATGTCTATATATATATATATATATATATATATATATATATATTTCCCCATTTTCATATGAATATTTTAAGTAGCTCATTTATCACTTTGACAGCTGTACATTCATCCTAGTGACTCAGACGGTGGGAGAGCATCTGTGCATTCCCACCAGGACATGAATAGCCTGAAAAAGAGCTGAAAAAGAGCTTGTACCTTATTCACCAACCTTGATAAAAAAAAAAAAAAAGATTGAGCCTCTCAGAGTCGTGCACACCTTCATGTTCTGTCATTGCTGGTGATTTACGCTGAAATGTTGAATTGGACCTGACATGTGACATCAAATTTTAAGGCCCTGTAAGTGAACTCACTGTACACAACCCCTGTTTTATTGACAGGATTAAAATTGCATGGTACACATGTTGAAATATGTGCTGTGCTTAAATCTTATCTTGATGGACACTGCGGCACGATATCAATAACCTCATTGTGTCCATGATGTATGCACTTGCCTGGCAGAATCAAAGAGACTATTTGTTTCCCTGTCATTCTACCATGATCCAACGTATAAGCACTATTCATCTGGGTTATACAGTAAAAAATAAATAAATAAATAAATAAATAAAAAGCTCCATCAGTCCCTATGGTTAAAAGTGCACGGAAGGAGAAAACAATTCTATTCTGGCTATAACTCTTACAAAGAGCCATGCATGTATTCTGGGGATATCTAAATAAATTAATGACAGCAGACAAATCAATTGCCCCCCCCCCCCCCCAAAAGAAGAATATTTTCTCAGCACACAATCATAAAAAAACAATAAGAATAATAAAAGAAAAAAAAAAAAAGTGTGAAATGAACATTTTCCTTGTTTGCTGCTCTGATGTCACAGTTCAGGGCTCTAAATGGTCCCTAGTAAATGTTTTTGGACTGTGACGCCAAGCACATGCATATTAAATGTTCAGTCTTTAGGTATGTGTGCAGGCACAGTGTTTATTTATAAAGTGGCATCACCAACAACTGGCCACAATGCAAAGTGTTTAGTCATTTTTTAGGATCTGTGTGAAAGCGGATCATTTTGACAATGTCGTCTGTATGCAAAGATTTCTAAAAACTTTTCCGTTTTTAGTACATCGTTGTCATGCAAACGTACTAGAAAAATGTCAGGAAAAAAATATGCATTAAAATTAAATGGCAAAATATTGACTAAATTTAAACAATATTTCCATCAATAAATAAATAAATAAATAACACCGTTCATGAGGACATAGAGGAAAAATGCAAGGTTTTGCAAACATGATGCTCCACCATGCAATCAAATGTTGAGAAAATGGCATTCTCTGATAGACATCCACTGACCAATAAGAATGTTAGAGAGGTGCTTGATTTCACACCTTCAAAACACATTTTACACCATCAAATGCTCCATCAGCACTTTCTATAGTGTGTAGGCACCACCACATTGAACAGACAATGGTGTGTGAACATAATAAAATGTACTGTACTGTAAAATAGATTCAATACAGCACAGTGGGCACATTTACATAAGATGACCTGGATCCCACTCAGCCTTTGATTTGCCAGTGCCCAGATAACAATGAAGTGTTCTGCAGCTGATGGGCCATTTCCTATTCTATCTTCTCTTAAAAACCCTCAAAACACCCCTCTTCTTAACCGTAAACAAAAAATTAACCAATAAAAAACTCAATAAAAATGGAGTGTGCATAACAAATGGGAACAGATTGTATGCCATTCATGGTCAATTAAAAGATTTGCACCAAATATATTGCCCGTAGTACCTGGAGTAGATGAGAGATTGTAACTATTGCCTTATTTTTACTGATGCACAGACGGTGTGAGGCTAGCTGTGCTTCACATGACAGTAATGACTGCCTACTGTATGTCTGGTTGGCATCCAGCAGCAAGTTGTTGTCATGGCACCACTTCACATCCGTGTTCTCTTTTATGTATGATGAATCATCATTGTAATTGATTAATCCAGTTACTCGGGTGTCAGCAGGAAACATGTTGATGTGGTTTTTGCAATGTATAGCAAAATGGGATGTTGATTAAAATGAAGGAAGGTGTATTACAATAGCTCAGCATAACAAATATTTTTGTTTGTGAAAGGTTTTATCCATTTCAGTTTTAACATGCGCTGTCTGTGGTGCTGAAGTGGCTGGTTGCTTAACATGCTTACATATAGAAGTGCTAAAAAATGCATCATAAACACAGTTATATAGACATAGATGTGCAGACACATTCTGTCTCTTGCTTTTCATCCCTCGCTCTCTCTGCACACACACTTCTCGGAAATGCAGACCATACAAAGCATGTTCAAGGGTGTTTGACAGTGTGCAAAAACATAGTCTGACACTAGTTGCGTTTTTTGAGTAGCAGCTTAGCCAGCTTTCAAATTGATATGGTGCAGCACTTCATTAGAGTCAAGGGTAAGCTCTGGAAAATAAATAAATAATGAATTAACAGAGGCAAACAGCACCATAAATTTTCACTCTAATAATGCCTTACTCCACTGGGCTTTGCGCCAAAGGGTAACACATATTCTTTTGCTGAGTGAACACCCTTTGTATCACTTTATTTTATTGTACCTGTATACAGAGACACTGGTTAAACTCTGACTTGCAGTTTTTAGTCACTTACTCAGTGACATATTTAGCTTGAGTTTGGACTCTTAGTGGGCATATAGTGACTGGCTGGAAATGTGTATATAAGTAACATTATACATTTATTATCAACATATTATTAACATCACGCATTTGATTATTTTAAATTCAATTTATTTCAATTCAGTTATACATATAATAAGATTACAAGTGTCAAATACACAGTGTCATTGTCCAAAAATCAGTTATTACTACTTTATTACACTGTAAAAAGTGATAACCTGCAATTCTTACCTTAAAGTGCTATTTCGACCTTATTTAACCTGTGCTTCACACAGTACTATCTCAATTAAATGGTTTTATTCATATCATTGATATTATTTAGCATCAGCTTGAATACATTGGGTTACACCAATGAAAGTCATTTTTATGAGTCAGTTCAGCCAAAACTAGGGCATTAAACTGCAGGCTGTTTTCACATATTACAGTATTCAGTGAAATAAATTCAGTAAGAAGTACACAGCATGTTGTGTGTCTATATTATTAGGGAATAAACAGACTGAACATAAAATATTTAGTATTTTAATATACATCCATATTTTGCCACTTTTAATCTGTAGGGAAATGCATTACAACTATAATTAATAATTACAGTGGCTATATATATATATGGCTATTATGTATATATACAGTATATATATATTATAGATATATATATATATATGTAGAATTACAGTATATATATATATATATATATATATATATATATATATATCTATATATATATATATATAGTTGAACACGTGCTTGTTGAGTCATGCAAGTTTGAGTCTGGACATGCCCGGTCTTTCCCCTGATTCAGTCCTGATGCATTGCTTGCTTCCCTCACTGTGTGTCTGACTGATAAAGTGGCATAATTGTATATGTAAATGTGATTTTTATTTATTTATTTATTTATTTATTTTTGTACATTTCTAATTCAAATTAATGATTTGTGTGTATAGATATGACAGTGTTTATGAGAAATGTTTTACAATAGTACTTTCACTAAACAAAACTCTCATGCTGGGACATCATCATTATTTGTAAGGTTTAATTTTATTCAAACACGTTTTATTGAAATAATGCTGTTGTATTGATCCACACTAAAAAAAAAAAAGAAAAAAAAAAAGGAAAAATGTGGTTTGCATTTCTAAAACATTAAAGAGATAAAACCATTTGGCACATTCACACAACTGTCATTTCCAAACCAACCACACTGAAAGATTTCTGCATTAATTACCATTTACAAAATTATTTTAATTATATATTTGATAGAGAAAAAAAAAAAAAAAAATTATAAAATATTTGCATCACTTACCACTCAACTGTAGAAGGTTGTTTATGTTCTGATTGTTATTATTTTTCGCTGCGGCTACGCCCCTCGATGACTCCACCCTCAACTCGCTGTTCTGGCAGGAGGCCAACTACCATCATCCCGTGGGCCTCCCAGACACCACGGGACTTAGCTGAAGGGAAGGAATCCTCCGGTGTCTGGAAAGCATCCTGCCCCGTGCCAGAACCAGCCCACCGGCCGAGGCAACCCCAAGTTCACCGACCGCTCCGAAGTCCAGTGTGCCGGTCGTGCCGTTGTCATGCCCGCCGGCCATTTAGCGCTCTAACCCGCTAGCCGCTCCCCTATGGAAAGTCTGCCAGCTGCTCCAGTGTCGGCTCCAGCCCCAGAGCTTACTCCCGTGATGGCTCCAGCCCCAGAGCTCGCTCCCGTGTCATCTCCAGCACCAGAGCTCACTCCTGTGTCATCTCCAGTGCCAGAGCTCGCTCCCTCCCCATCCCCATCCACACACACCGCTCCCAGTGCCAGCTCCTAGAAAGAGCCTTGCTGTGCCTGCTCCTCTACAGCGCCTTCCAGTGCCAGCATGTCATAAGAACTTCCCTGATCCCCAGTTAAGACCAGGGAGGGCTCCTGATTCCCCGTTTAGCCCAGTGAGGGCTCCTGATTCCCCTTTTAGCCCAGTGAGGGCTCCTGATTCCCCGTTTAGCCCAGTGAGGGCTCCTGATTCCCCGTTTAGCCCAGGGAGGGCCTCTGATCCTCAGTTAAGCCCAGGCAGGGCTCCTAATTCCTTGTTTAGCCCAGGGAGGGCTCCTGACCCCCAATTAAGCCCAGGGAGGGCTCCTGATTCCGCGTTAAGCCCAGGGAGGGCTCCAGGCCCCAAGTTCCAGATCCACCATGGCCTCCTGAGTCTCCAGATCCTCCATGGCCTTCCGAGTCTCCTGATCCACTATGGCACCTCGAACGGATACCGCAGAAATGTGACGCAATTTCCGGTAAGGGAGCATAGGCAGAATCGATGCTCCCGAGTTTTTGCAGTGCATGTATATTCTTTTGACGTTCATGTACAGTTCATAAATTGCCAAGGACAGTGATTACACTTAAAAATCTTCTTTACTATTCTACTTAGGGTTGGGTATCGAAAACCGGTTCCATTTTAGAACCGTTTCCAAATTTCCAAGAACCGAGTATTCGATAAGACGCGTGCATTTCAATTCTGTTTAAAGATTTCTGCTTTCACATTTCAATTTGATTAAAAAGGATTAAGTGCAGGAACAGAAAGAATTTCCACCCTGTTTGTGTGCAGCACACATGAAGCGCAAGCACGTGCACAGAGAGCGGCGGTCGGCGGTCGCACTGCGGGTTCCCGGTTTGTGTCCGTTCTCGGACCGTATTTCCAATGTAGAAAAGGTTGTTCCAAGCCGAAACTGAATTCTTTCATATTTGCCAACCAATATACAGAAAACTAGATCAGTATATCATCATAAACACAGCCGTTTTTGTCTTACATGAATGTAAACAGATGAGAAAGAGTACAGTATTTTTGCTTAAAGAGACAACAGCCTAATAAACGCACTGCCTATCAACATCATTAATGTTAATCAAAGAACATTAATCTCCCTCTGAAGTCGTGTTGTTACCCGATTACGGCATATTACTCGTCCAAGCCTCTGAATGGAGAATTTCAAGTAACGTGTTGCGATTCTCATACTGTATTCAGACAGGCGTTTCATAATTTATGACACAGTTTCTGCTATCAACATCGTTTTCAAAGACTTAGGTGAGGGCGGTATATACAGACCAACATTTCAGTCTCAATTTAAGAGCTGAGAGAAAAAGACTTAATCAAAGATGGCATGATGATTATGGTACAATAAGTGTGTCAAGTATATCCTCTAGCATTCCTGTGGCAAACGAACTCTGACTCTGTGATGTTGTGAAAGTGCTGTCAGCCTCCTCTGCTCCTCTTAATGCTTGTTGTTAAGGCAAGATGCTCACTCAGGCAATTTGTTGTGCTTTGAAGTGTGAGAGACATAGACTGAGTTTTAAATTCAATGTGTTCTCACAGACAAATGACAACGGGAAGCATCTTTTAAGAGTATATTGAGTGTCTGCGCTCCTTTCTTTTAAAATCTTTGAAATTGAGTTGGCAACTTACAGTGTTTAGTTGTGACTTATCTTGCCTTTAGCTGATTCTCTATTTTAAAGTTTTTCTTCTTCTTCTTCTTTTTTTTAGAGTTTAAATACTTTCTTCTGTCTTCTTTAATATGCAGAGACAAAAATCAGAAACTTGAAGGTTGAATTTCCAAAAAGTGTGAACACTGGCTCTGTGGAACATTACTCATTATATAAACATTAGTTTATTTAAAGTGGTTCCCCATGTCAACCAAGTCTTGTTCTATTATTATTATTATTATTATTAGTTATTATTATTATTATTAAATGTATTAAAGGTGCAAAAAATGCAATAACTTAACTATTCTATGCTGCTTATAGCTGAACATGATTTAGTTAAACATAATAATAATATAATATATATATAGATATATAGTATATTATATATGATATATATATATATATTATATTGTAGGTGTCCATACTGTAAAGTGAGGTGAGCTCAAAAAACACCATAATAAATAAATAGGGGGAAGTCGTGGCGTAATGGTTAGAGAGTCGGACTTGCAATCCAAGGGTTGTGAAGTCGAGTCTCGGGCCGCCAGGAATTGCAGGTGGGGGGAGTGAATGTACAGTGCTCTCTCCACCCTCAATACCACAACTTGAGGTGCCCTTGAGCAAGGCACCGAACCCCCAACTGCTCCCCCAGGGCACCTGCTGCAGCATAAATGGCGGCCCACTGCTGTGATACGGGGTGTTGTGTTCACGGTGTGTGGTAGGTCACTGCTGTGTGAGTGCACTTGTGATGGAGTGGGTGGATTAAAAAAAAGCAGAGCACGAATTCGAGTATGGGTTTACCATACTTGGCTGTTATGTCACGTTTTCCACGATCACTTTCACTTTCACTTTCACTTTCAAATGTCGTGGAAAGTCGAAATTAAAATAAAAAAAATAAAAATAAAATAAAATAAAGAAATAAAATAAAATAAAGAAAATAAAATAAAATAAAATAAAAATAATAATACCCAATACAATAAGGCGATAAAAATAAAAATAAAATAAAAATCATAAAATAAAATAAAATAAAATAAAATAAAATAAAACACTCAATCAAAATATAATTAACAAAAATAAAATTAAATTAAATGTGCAGTTCAGGACAATTCTTGCTATAACACTTCAAAAAAAACAAGCAAACATTTTTCCTAAAAAAGTATCACATGAATCCTAAAATGTATCCACATGTATCCTAAAAAAGTATCACATGTTCTGAAAAAATATTAAGCAGCAGAACTGTTTCCAACTTTGATAATGAATCATCATATTAGAATGATTTCTAAAGGATCATGGGATAATGATCCGAAAAATCACGCTTTGCATCACAGAAATAAATGATAATTTAAAGTATAATAAATTTAAAAACAATTATTTTAAAATTGTAATAATATATCACAATATTACATTTTTTTTCTGTATTTTTGATCAAATAAATGCAGGCTTGATGAGCGGAAGAAACTTCTTTCAAAACCATAAAAAATAGTAATGTTTCCAAACTTTTGACCTGTACTATATATATATATATATATATATATATATACCAGTCAATAGATTTTAAACATTAAAATTTTTTATGTTTTTCAAAGAATTCTCTTTTGCTCACCAAACCTGCATTTATTTGAACTAAAATACAGCAAAGTCTTTATCGTAACTTTTGTTCAGCTCAAAGCATCCTTGCTAAATAAAAGTATTAATTTCTATAATAATTAATTTATTTCAGATAAATGCTGATCTTTGCCAATCTTTCTATTGGATCTTTCTTACTGTTCAAAAATTTTTGACTGGTAGAAAATATGTAGCATATGTATCACACTCATATCACATCTTGTTTTGGAAAAGAATAAAATGCCACGTCCAACAATATCGTGTCTTTTTTTTTTTTTGCATTTGGGCCATGGAAACCTCTATGAACATACTTGACTTGACCAAAAAAATCGCAGGGGACGAATTTATGTTTTATTAAAAAGTGTTAATTTATTCTACACTCATGGTGCGTGCTCACACATTAGGATAGGTTAGATGCATGCCTCTGTTTCGAGTCCCTATCAAGCACTTCACCGATTCATCTGCTCTCTTCTCCTCCTCCTGTCTGGCACTTTGGCCCGCATCCCCCACCTCAGATCAAGCCTGTTCTTGATAAAGCTGCTGTAAAAACGTGGGAAAAGCCTGCGAGGAAGAAGTTGGATTGAAGCGATCTTTATATGGGCAGAGCAAAATACTTCACCGCTCCATGTATAGCGCATTGTGATTGGATGTTTACACTGCCAATACAGGAGACAAACCAATGGGCCACAGGCTGCTCGCTTTCCCTGCGTGATGGTCCTAGGCAAAAAAATAAAAAATAAACCTTTTCCCGGTGCGTCAGCCCACCGGGAAAATGCCTGGTATGCCGATTACCAGTCCAGCCCTGGTCACTACTAACAATCTCTCTGACCTGCTGTTGCATTATCAGTAAGCCTGCATGAATGGACCGACAAAAGTAGATGACTCTAAAGGCATCTCACTGTGCCACTGTCATGACATTCAACAGGCCTTTTCTGTCTGCTGTACATGAATAAAAAAATAAAAAATAAAAAACACATAAAACAAACAGCGGGTACACTGAACTCATTTGCTGGTTCCAGTTGACCCACCTTTTCATGCAATGTGCTGCTTCAGGTTCTCTGCATTAAAACATAAAAAAGAAATAATAATAATAATAATAAATACATATGCTTATACATCTTTATAACTATCCTCTAAAGGATGCAGAATAAAAATATGCAGATATCTACTCAAAAAAAAAAAAAAAAATAAATAAAAAAAAAAGAAGAAAGAAGGAAAGCAATGACTGGAGTTAGGAACTTTCCATCTTGAAACAGAGTCTTGAAAAACAACATCTCCAATAGAGTGATTAAAAAAAAAAAAAAAAAAAAAAAACAAGACCAAGACTCTTGACTATTTCTATCTTGTTGGTTCAGGTGCCTACTGGCCTCCATAATGAAATATCCCAGGCTTGACATGTTTGCCTTCCCTTGCTGCAGAACACACATTTGTTCTCCTTTTCCGCCTAGCTAATGGCATTAGCGTTGCACTAGTGGAGGGGGCCATAAGTAAAACTGTTGCCCCGGATAGAAAAGAGGCCAGTTGGCATGGTGTTTGCTTCTCCTCGCTGTGAACAGATAAAATGAATGAGATTTGCAAATGGTTGGATATACTTTGGCCAGCCTTTCATGATAATGGAGGGAATTTATTAAGGGAGACTTGAGAAAGTGGTATTAATCAGGTCAGTTTGCTGCCTCCAGAGCTGTTATGTCCCCTGCAAGGATATCGGGGTCAGTAATGCCTTCACATAAGTCATGCTTGTCTCAAGTTGGTTGTTCCAAAGGTTGGCACCAGAGTCAGGCTGCCTTATAACAGGCTGGCTGTGCTGCATGGAGGCAGCTTGCTTGACCCCAGATGTGATTACGATGAAGTGTAGACCATGATCCACTCATAGAGCCAGTAATAGCCTTTAGTTAGTAAACAGTGTTGATAGCAAATAACAGCAAATGAGTGAGCACAGAATTTTTTTTTTTTTTTTTTTTTTTTTTTTTTTACAATTATTGCAAATAGAGAGGTGATAATTTTGCAAGATGCCCATGTAAATTATACTGTTAATTTATGTATATAAAGATGCAGCAACAAAACAAAAGAAACAAGCTAATATGGTATATGTGAGGAATTTACTGAGAAAACTGTAAAAGATTATTGGTCATACTTTAGTTTGGGGAGCAATTTTCAATGTTAACTAACTATTAACTATGACTTTTGCCTCAGTAATCACCTAATTTGCTGCTTATTAATAGTTATTAAGGAAATTGTTCAATTTAGTGGATTAAGGATTCTAAAATACGGTCATGCAGTAATATGCATGCTAATAAGCAACTAGTTAATGTTGAGAATTGGTCCTTAAAATAAAGTGTTACCGATTATTGCACTTAACAAGATTGATTGAAATATCTTGACAAGCACAGTTTTCTTTCCTTTGTTGGCATATTTACTGTTGAAACAGAATATTGATAGGATTGCCCTTTTATTTGAAATAGCCACTAGTTTTTAGTTTTCATTCCGTTATCCCTGAGGAGAAGTGCTGTACAGTTTAACATGTATATCTGCAATATATTTTGCCTGCTCATTAGCATATAGATGAGCTCAAAGTCAATGACTAAAAACAAGAAAACTCTTTGAGAAGGAAGCTGTCGGGTTTTCTTTCAGAGAAAAACTACCAATAAATGGGGAAACAGACCTGGTATACATACAAGATATTCCAATAATAAATCCATCACTCCATCAAACCTCTCCAATAAACTGCTTTCATATTTAGCTGTATGTATGGAGGCATTTTAATTCCTGAAATCAAATGCATTTTCTGTCTCTGTTCCTGGAAAATGTCTAATATTCCGTGGCCATTAGAGCAAACAGCACACCTGATGACTGCTTCATGATAGCTGCTCACTCCATAACAGATGCCCTACCATGTTTTACAATTGGCATGTGGACTGAAGGCATGCTTGGTTTTCTGTAAAAAGAAACCCATTTGGACACAGGTAATGGAGAGAAAGATGACTCATCGGAGCATATAACTTTGTTAATTGCTCAGGGGTTCAGAAGCCCAATAACCCTAATCATAGTCAACACTGACACAGCTACTCATAATGTTGCTCACGTTTACAGCTGAATTTTGTGAAACTAAGCATTTATCTCAATTCAGATCATTTGACTTTTGTCGTTTATAATTAATGTAATTCATGCTCAATTCATCAGGGGAATTTGTGAGTTCACTTGATTGTGGTATTCATGGTCCGCCAAATTGCTTCATCCCATGGCTCAGGGTTTGGCTAGTTAGCAAGGCTATTGTAAGGGGTAGGTTTAGATTGTAGGTATTAATTGTTCTAGTGCAAGAGGGATGGCTCTATAGACAATATTTTATTCCCTAAAGGAACATTTTATCGTAAATTTGTCTATGAATGCAATATACTGAATTAACCATCATCATCTATCAAATCGACAACATAAAGATTTAATTTTTTTTCCTCAAAACATTCTTGTCTTCATATTTATTGTAATAATTATTGTTTAATAATGTTATAACAATTTTTACAATTGTAATAATTAATTATTCCACAAGGTGGCTCCATGTGATGGAAAGTTGTGTGTAAATATCATTTTCCTGTATGTAAGTATCTATTTGTGGAAATTTGAAAGCTTTACAGGAAATTTAGAAATCTAGAAATCACATTTCAACAAAATTTCTAACCCACCAACTCTTTTAAATATAGTCTTTGGTATATGAAACCAAATTGAATCAATCAGTTAAATATATAATTGTCCGACAGTGAGCCTGAAGTGGTGGTCTGATATCTGGAAATCTGATCTTACTATCTGGGCTTTTGCTTACAGTTAATGCAGTCCCCCCCCCCCCCCCCAACACACATACACTTTGAAAATGTTTTTTGCGCCCCTGGTTATACTAGATGCAGTTGCTTTTTGTAGGGCTCTTAAAAGCTTGAAAATGACATATATCAGCACAGGCTCATTAGATCAATGTCCCGTGGTGACATTTCTGCAAAATGATATAACGTTGCTTCTGGCACGTTTTGTAACATTTTCAAATTGAAATGTCCAGTCAGTGCTGCTAAAATCACATTCAGTTAAGTTTTATCCTAAACTGATGAACGTGAATTTGGCAAAGCTTTATTATGTAGGTGGTTGTACATATCGCTACAGTTCCAAAGTGAAATGTCCAATGAGTGGGACTAAAAGTTAATGCTGTATCATATTTGGAAACAATTTACCACCTACAGTAAATCCTATACCCTAAACCTATAACCGATAGTGTTAACAAAAGCAAACATGAGAGAAAAATGGATTTGGCTTCTACAAGTCTTTGAGTGTTTTTTTTTAATTTATTTTTTTTATTTTTTATTTTTTCCAAATGTTGTGACTTGTGTTTCACGGGTGCAAGTGCAATAAGTGCAGTGCTGTATCAGGTGAGCTTCTGAGCAAATTTACTACATCATAAAACCAACACATAGGGAGCTGGTTATGTGATGCAAACTTGGAAATGTATTAGTTTAGAATTATGCATTATGGTTAAAGTATTTTGAGATCATAAAATACTACTGTCCAAGGAACCACATGAAAATAAGTCTTTATTAATCAATAATCTGTTCCTGTAATAACAATTTATGTAAAAAATATAAGTTGTTGGTGTTGCTGTCACTAGTGTTCATTTTAGCTAAAAACTGTGGTTAATGAAATAGTTTTTTCTTGTCTTTGTGATTCATGAGTTATTGATAATGGCTAATCAAAGCCAATTAATGTTGTTGTTTTCCTTTGGCTCCAGATTGATGTGTCAGGCATGTATTGTACAGCTCAGGTGTTTAGCTTAAAAAAACATGGATGAATAACAGATACTGAATTAACTGTTAGTTATATAACACTTAACCAGAGCACTAACTACTAGATGAGCAAAGATGGCGGGGCGGTTTGTGCCAGTCAAGCAACTGCCATTGAAATAAATGGGAATGCTAATAGACACAGTAGCTTTCTCCTGTTATTATAACTTCCTTGGCCTTACCACAAACTTGTGATGTGAGGTTGTTTAATTACAGTATAAATAATTAATGCTACAGTAACTTTAATGCTCTTCACACAGTCAAATGCTTCCATGTTTAACCCCCCAAAAATAGCATAAATAAAGATTGATGATCAGACACATCTCTCAGGTGGTTTCTTTAGCTTATTCTTTCAAGGTAATTTCTGTAAGTTTTCATTTACATTTATTTGACACTCATCCATCTCACTAACACATTTTGAACTTTATAATGACATCTAGGGGTCTGGATGGTTGAAATTAGTCTAGAAACTGCTGCCCTTTCTCCAGTTTGATTATCATTTGTTTTGTTCTTCTTTCACTCGTGATTTTTTCTGTCTACTTCTCATTCTGCACATAGCAAATATAGTTTAAGCTGAGAAATGCTAGAGCCTGTGGAAGTACAGGCTTGAGTGGAATACATACTATCAGTAGGTTTGTCCTGTCCTTGATAATGAGTATAAGGCAAACTGCATAGTTTGTCTTAGAGCGCTTATTTGTCCTCTGGGGTTTTTGGGTATCTGTCTCTAGGGCTGTAGTACTCGAGTCCAGTCTCGCTAGGCAACCATGACCCGCTCTCCATGAAGACACAGAAGTTTCAGCAAAGAATAAATGGATTTCCAGCACTAAAAATCCCTTGCAGTAGCTCTGCTAATAAATTCATTTAAAAATGGCTATCCTTGTACAGCTATGATCAGCTGTTTCTCCATCTTGGCTTAGCTTTCAATTTTATTACAGGAAAGGATGAAGCTGATTCGTTGATTCTTGTCACATGACCAGCGGTGCACTTGCTGTGTTCTGATAAGTTTAGATGTTTCTAATTTAATTTTCTACCTTTTAGATTGTGTTTTATTAACGTCTACACCTACCCCAGCCTTAAACTTACCCTTTACAATAATGAAATACTAATTAATGTTGCACAGTATGACAAAAATAACCCAAACAGCAAACAATTTCGGCCCAGATCCGGCCCACATCTGGCCTGCATGAAATCCGGCTGTATTTATATACGCATGCCCAGTAGAACCAAATGTATCCCTTCTAGCCTTAACCGCGCACATACGTCATAGCTCCAACCCTAATTAACACACTTGAACCAGCTAATCAAGCTCTTACTAGACATACTAGAAACTTCCAGATAGGTGTGTTAAGGCCAGTTGGAGCTAAACTCTGCAGGGCATTGGCCCTCCAGGATCTAGTTTGGAGACCCCTGTCCTACAGAGTTGTTACTTTGCACATGCTTTTTGATCATTACAAATAATAATGTAAAATTTTTTCTTAGAATAGGAGATATGCTGTCTCTCGCATCACATACATTATCAGTAGTTAAGTATGTTGTCTTAAAGAGGATCCTTTTTTTTTCTCTCATTTGGACTCGGTCTTGACTTGGACTTGAAACTTTTGGACTTGACTTGGACTCGAACCTCTTGGACTCGGTCTTGAATCGGTCTCGAATAGTCCTGGTCTTGGACTTGTCTTGTACTCGACAAAGCTGGACTTGACTACAGCTCTATCTGTCTCTTATTTTTTTTCCATTTCTTGAAGGTGGAAACTCTACTCCTAATTATGAGCATTAACACAATTCTACATTTACTGGGCAAAATAATTTTGGTGAGTCTGAACTCAGCACATATCTAGTTTAACAAAAGATGATTATGGTAAATTTTGACCACTGGGAAGGGGAATGATTCTCTAGGAAGTATAGGTGCTGGTCATACAATTAAAATATCATCAAAAAGTTGATTTATTTCATTAATTCCATTCAAAAAGTGAAACTTGTATATTATATTAATTCATTACACACAGACTGATATATTTCAAACTTGTATATTATATTAATTCATTACACACAGACTGATATATTTCAAATGTTTATTTATTTTAATTTTGATGATTATTACTGAAAACTAAGGAAAATCCCAAATTCAGTATCTCAGAAAATTAGAATATAACTTAAGACCAATACAAAAAAAAGGATTTTTAGAAATCTTGGCCAACTAAAAAGTATAAAAATGAAAAGTATGAGCATGTACAGCACTCAATACTTAGTTGGGGCTCCTTTTGCCTGAATTACTGCAGCAATGCGGCGTGGCATGGAGTCGATCAGTCTGTGGCACTGCACAGGTGTTATGAGAGTCCAGGTTGCTCTGATAGTGGCCTTCAGCTCTTCTGCATTGTTGGGTCTGGCATATCGCATCTTCCTCTTCCCAATACCCCAATGGACCAACACCAGCGGATGACATGGCACCGCAAACCATCACTGACTGTGGAAACTTTACACTGGACCTCAAGAAATGTGGATTGTGTGCCTCTCCTCTCTTCCTCCAGACTCTGGGACCCTTTTTGAAAAAGGAAATGCACAATTTACTTTCATCAGAGCACATAACTTTGGACTACTCAGCAGCAGTCCAGTCATTTTTGAACCGAGACGCCATCTGTTGTTCAAGAGTGGCTTGACACAAGGAATGCGACAACTGAAACCCATGTCTTGCATACGTCTTTGTGTAGTGGTTCTTGAAGCACTGACTCCAGCTGCAGTCCACTCTTTGTGAATCTCCCCCACATTTCTGAATGGGTTTTGTTTCACAATCCTCTTCAGGGTGCGGTTATCCCTATTGCTTGTACACTTTTTTTCTATCACATCTTTTCCTTCCCTTCACCTCTCTATTTATGTGCTTGGACACAGAGCTCTGTGAACAGCCAGCCTCTTTTGCAATGACCTTTTGTGTCTTGCCCTCCTTGTGCAAGGTGTCAATGGTCGTCTTTTGGACAACTGTCAAGTCAGCAGTCTTCCCCATGATTGTGTAGCCTACAGAACTAGACTGAGAGACCATTTAAAGGCTTTGCAGGTGTTTTGAGTTAATTAACTGATTTGAGTGTGGCACCAGGTGTCTTCAATATCGAACCTTTTCACAATATTCTAATTTTCTGAGATACTGAATTTGGGATTTTCCTTAGTTGTCAGTTATAAACATCAAAATTAAAAGAAATAAACATTTGAAATATATCAGTCTGTGTGTAATGAATACATATAATATACAAGTTTCACTTTTTGAATGGAATTAGTGAAATAAATCAATTTTTTGATGATATTCTAATTGTATGACCAGCACCTGTACAGTGTTAGGGAATAGCTAGCTACAAGTAGTGACACTACTAGCGTAAATACATTTTCAGTAGCTTTACAGTAGTGACACTACTTTTAAAACAGTGTAGCTTTTCCAGTAGCTAACTACTTTTTCCTACAAGTAGCGGTGCAGCGCGACAAAAAGCTACATTGTTTTGCGTTCTGACGAGTCACGAGCCTGTAGAGCATTAAAGCAGCGCAGCGTCTTCTTCTGACTAGATCACAAACTAAATGTGTTCATTACCACCATCTGTCATTATTTCACGCATCTTGTGGCTTTACAGTCTGTCCACCGACAAAACATCATCAGATGATATTGCAAAGGATGTACAGGAGTAGATATTTAACATGGATCAACAAAAATAGATTAAAATGCGGTCTACATCGAAGACTTAAAGCATACACGGAAGGTGAATAATTTCTCTTCTTTATTGCACTCTAGATCAAATGTCTATTTTTACAGTGATGAACGGTCATAATATAATCTCTCCCCCCACAGTTTTGTAATCAAACAGAAAATAAAACCGTGATATAGTAATGTGCTTATCATTTGGCAAAGGATGCTACGGCAGGATTAAATGATTGGGACACTTTTTTATCATTGAAATGGCTTGGAAAACTGTCCCAATCAACCTGAATTCACCCTACTCTTTTAAAATATTGATTGCATCACAGTATATTGTTTTAAACCCCAAATATTTTATGTATAACTTCATTATATTTTACTTATAAATTCATTATAATTCTTAATTAATAATTGTTTAGTTATTTGTAAACTTGTAATGTAGCAATAAAAATAATAAAAATAATAACAACAATAAATAATAATAAAAATGAAAGTAGTTTCAATGTAGCTAGCTGCTTTTTGAAAGTAACTTGTAATGTAGCTAGCTACTTTTTCAAAAGGATAGCTCCAATGTAGCTTAACTACATTAATTTACAAGTAGCTTGTAGCTGGTCAAGCTACAGTTTCAGAGTAGCTTCCCCAACACTGTGGAAGTACTAGCAAGCTTACTAATCAGTCTAGTGACAAACAGGATGGATCACTCTAGTCGCCGGCGCTGTAAACTAATGCATCGAGACCATTACAACAATGACTCCAATCTGTTAGTGACCTGCCTATGGAGATAGAGCTGGACTAAAGGTGCAAAAAATTACTAGTATGCCAAGATTATGGGCCTAGACATATAAAAATAATTAATCTACTGGATTGTTCAATGTGCAGTTAGTTCTAGTAATCATCCATTCTTTTAATTTCAAGAAAATTATCATATAACTTGAAATTATGCATATCCCAATTTCTACATAACAATTAAAAATTGAAGGAAAGTTTGCAAACTTTAAGATCAACTCTATGCACGCAGACTAACAGAAATCAGTAATATATCCACTATAATCATGGAAGTCTAGAATTTAGTCTTTAAATAAAATCACACAAACATTTTATTTTAGTTTGTTTTTATTATTATTTTTTTATATATATAAATCATATTGCATAACAAAAACAAAGTGGAATCTGCAAGTACCTGTTGCTAGACATTTTCTCAAAACTAGCTTTGCTTTCTCTCTCTTTCTCTCTCTCTCTCTCTCTCTTTTTTTTTTAACTTGAGCTACTAAACCAAGAAGGTGGTCAGTAAAAACACATTTTTTTGTATTCATCTGTGCCCTCTTGTTCCCCACCTTTTAAAAGTTGTTATAGGACCATAGGACTCCTACCTAGCAGAAGTTCAGTGATTTTACTCACTGTCTAAAAAACATCTAAGGGTTTATTTACAGGGTGTAATTACTCTGTAACCCTATAACAGTAGTATACACTAATACTAATACAATAATGATATATTATACTAATACAATAAAATAAGTCTAAATATTATATATATATATATATATATAATATATATATATATATATATATATTATATATAATATATATATAGGAGAAGTTCCTGAATACATGGTTGAACAGACATTTGGCTGTTCCTAAGGTCGTGGGGAGTCCCTTGAGGGGATTGAACTTGCACACATTTGAGAAGCAATCTACTGCTACTAAGACACAGGTGTTGCTGTCAGAGTTGGGGAGATCATCACAAAATCAATTCTAAGATGGGACAAGGGCCGATGTGGGATGGGTAGTGGCACGAGCTTGCCTAACAGGAAGATGACGGGGTGTCTTCGACATGGCAGAGACTGAGCAGCTGCTGATGTACCCGATGGCATCCAGGGTCATACTGGTCCACCAGTACCAAGCTTGGAGGAGAGAGAGGGTCTATCTGCTGCCTGGGTGTCCAGAGCCCTGAAGGTCATGCACTGATCCTCCCAGCGGAGCTGGTTCATGGAGAGTGGGGACACAAATGTTCTCAGAGAGGTTCCATTGGATGGGACTCACAATGAGGGCTGGAGGGATGAGGGTTCTGGTTCTGAGGGTGATTCCATAGAGTACAAGCGAGATAAGGCATCAGCTTTACAATTGCGGTTTCCAGGATGGTAGGTGATGGTGAAATTGAACCGTGTGAAGAATAATACCCAGAGGGCTTGATGGGGGTTAAGTCTTTTGCATCCCTGAGGTACTGGAGGTTCTTGTGGTCAGTGATGACCATGAAGGGATGCTGTGCTCCCTCAAGCCAGTGTCGCCACTCCTCGAGAGCTAATATGATGGGCAATAGCTCTCGTTTACCGGTGTCATAGTTGACTTCCACTGGGGACAGTTTTTTGGAGTAATATGCGCAAGGGTGGAGGCTGCTGGTACAGCACGGCCCCGATACCGGTGGTGGAAATGCCCACCTCTACCACAAAGGGTTAATGAGAGAAGGAGAAAGAAGACGGAAGCCATTAACTTTGAGCTTCTCAAAGGCTTCACGGGGCGCTGTAGGTCCAGGACAAGGACTTGGGCTTTCCTCATAGGTGAGAGATGAGTGGAGCAGTGAGCATACTGTAGTTATTAATGAAGCGACGGTAGATGTTGGAAAATCCCAGGAATCACTGCAGGTCTTTAACCGTCTGAGGGATGGACCATTCCCGTATGGCTTTAACTTTCCCCTGGTCCATCTGGATTCCATCTTGGCCAATGATGTACCCAAGGAACTGCACCATGGAGCGATGGAACTCACACTTCTCCAGCTTTAGGTGAAGGTGATGTTGTCAGAGCCGTCGAATGACCTGTTTAACGTGATGGCAATGTTCGGCCAGGTTCCATGAGTATATGAGGATGTTGATGTACACTATGACAAAGCGATGGTGTAACACCTGGAACACCTCATTCATGAAGCCCTGAAAGATCGATGGTGAGTTGGACAGGCCAAATGTGGCTGGCTATTTGCATAAAGCTTTCCAGTTCAATCGTGTCATCATAGTTAGACATGGCTACACGGATGACAATCCCTGACTATAAGCACTGAGAAAGGCCACCTCTTTCCAACCACTAGTAGCTGCTATTATGCAAAATTGCAGAGTGTAGTCACTGGTGGTAGAGGCACCCTGTCGCATCCGCAGCAGGTGGTCTGACACTGACAACACTCCTGCAGAAGTGTTGAAAACAACTTCCTTCTTTTCCTTTAAAAGATGTCAGAGGAGATTAGGATTTGTCTCACGTGTGGCTGATATGAGTTTTCTGCAGGACGAGCAGCAGTCAGGGAGATGGAAAAAGCCATTAGTTTTGATTGCAAAGAGGCCTCCCTTTATGCATTGCCTCATACTTCTGAAACATCATGTGTCTTTATTTTGATTTTTCCCCCTTTTTTAAATACCAATAGATTTCCGTACTGTGGTGTAAATAAATATTTTGAGTATGCTGTTTTTCATTCAGTGAATTTGCATGTAACATATGATAACATATGCCATTAACATGGTTAAATAAACATTATCTTCTTATTTTTATTATTATTATTTTTATTTTTATTCTAGTTGCTTGACTTACCACTGGAAATTTATGTGTGGTGTACTAGAAGACATGAACAGAAATTAAATTTCTGAGTATGTGTATTTCCTTGACCCCATGACTCAATCCTGCAATAAGTGCAAAGTGCCCAAGGGTGGATTTACAGCTTAAATTTAGTTTAATACCCATTTATAATTGTAATAAGAGTGGAATGTTTTGTTATATTTGGAAAGGTGTTTTCATTTTTTTTTTTTTAATAAATGGTGCTCTTAAAACTTGCTTGTGGGTGGAAAAAAAAAAGTATTAAGGATCACCCTCTCTACCTTCTTTCTCTCAAAGGAAGCCTTTCAATTCTGAGCACGACCACCATAGTCCTTCAAGGACAGTCTGCCTGCAAAGAGTAAATATAGCCTTTAAAATTCCAAGGCTGTCCAAAGCAGCAGACACTGATAAAGCAGAGAATCCTCACAAATGATGGCACTAATTTCTGAAGAAAATGTATTACTTGAAAAAAGTGGAAAGCTAAATAAGGCACAATTTTCAACCCCACTTGTTGCTTTATAAGATGTACCACAAGTGCAATTTATTTAATTTAGAATTTGACACTTGAACAATTGATCAAATAAAGTCTGTTGTAAACATCACAGCTGCAGCTTTTCTCTTTATTTTCCTCAGAAGAGATTTGGGGATTTGAGTGCAGCACCTCTCTGATAAGCCTGTAATGGAATTGCTCAGTGGCTATATAAGAACTGCACCCAACTGCAGTGACTTTGTTTCATCCATGCGGGAATCACCACTTTGGCTCAGCTAGAGTTTACCTGCACTGACTGAAGGCAAACCTCCACATGAAAAAAACACTCTACCAAAAGACATTTCCTCCCTAAGCAACAAAATCAATTAGGTCCTCACTTCATACTTCCCAGCACTCTCTTAAACAAATATTTCACAAACACACCAACTGGAAATAAAATAGTAAACCACTGTGGATGTTATACACAAATAAAGAACAAACATGTTTTTGTAAATTGCTGCCATATGTATGTTGCTCCCTCTTTAGATGTATCTATGCAGCCATAATGTTTTTTGGTCATGACAAAATATATGATGTGTTTTAAATTAACTTGGTTGGATGAATTGCTTTAGCAGTTCTTAGACAAAGGTGTTAACTGCACCATCTCTGATGCCAATTATCTGGAGTTTTGGATTTTAATTAATCAGCTTGCAAGAGAAAGAGGCCCTCTGGTACACACTAATGGGCCTAACGGCAGCACATTGTCACCATTTTTATGTGTAATTAGTGACCACATCTATAATAGTTCCTCTAAGGCAGCCATGTTAGCTTGTCAAAATGCCTGCATTCAGTAATTACAGAAGAGTGATGACAGAATTCCTGGAGTTTTTCAGCATCTCAACTGAATGCAAAGGAAGAAGGAAGTGTGGATGAATGAATGCATGAATGGATGGATGGATTGATACATGGATGGATGGATGGATGGATGGGTGGGTGGGTGGGTGGGTGGGATAGGTTGGGTGATAGATAGATAGATAGATAGATAGATAGATAGATAGATAGATAGATAGATAGATAGATATTCAGAGGGATAGATGGATGGATGGATGGATGGATGGGTATATGAATAGATAGATAGACATTTAATTCTAAAAAAAGACAAAAAGCATAAGTATGATAAAAGTAGTCCATAAAATCCAATAATCCGAGTTTTGAAGTCATGCTTAGTATGAGGAAGATATAGAAATTCAAGTCATTATTCTTAAAAAAAAGAAAAATCCTCTCTGTCATAGCTCTCAAATCTCAGTTGATTTTATATATATTCAAATCTGACTTGACATGAAAAATGTCAAACGCCATTGATTCCTGGTGACTGGTGTCTCACAAGATTGTTTTATTACGAATAACTGAATATGCTATACCTCAACACTCGAGATGGTCTCACTGCAGAACACAAGTCCAGGGGGTGTGGTTGGATGCAGATCCAGTTCCTCCCACCTGACATATACCTAAACCTACCTGTCTCCACCCCCAATCCCTAAACCCTCCCTTATCCACCCATAAACCTACCAATCTCCACCCGTAGATGTGGATCCAACCACGCCCCCTGGATCTTGTGTTCCGCACTGAAAGGCTAGTGCAACTCTCTACTGCATCTCCCTGGGCATGTGATTTTAGTTGGGAAAATGTTATTGGGCTGAAAGCTGTCAAGTTTAAAGGATAAGTGAGTAACACACATAAATTACCTTGGCTTTGGCACCTTGCATTAGCTTTTGTCGACTGGTTCCATGTCTCATTTTATCCCTGGTGATATAGGGACTATGCAGGGACGAGGCACTTTACCCAGCGACTCTAATCTTCAGGGTTTTGCTAAGATCACACAAGTGCACAAACTCATAAATACCATACCAATGTGTAATAAATTAATAAATGAACATGCAATGCTGGTGTTCCCACCAGGCTTCTTAACTAGTTTAACCAGAAAGGCTTTGAATGGTCAGCAAAAGATATCTCGGACCAGCACGGAAGGTCGTGCCTGTCCAAGCCATTTTTTATTTAATTTTTCAGCAAACTGTAATGTTAAGATTGATAAATGTCAGTCTACCTGAATAAAACAGATGGTTTAATTATTTTAATTCCCACAGACGGCGGGACACTGCCTGGCTGCTTGTCAGGACTTGATGGCATTATGGACACCTGCTGTAAATTAATTGAACACAGAAAATAGAAGGTGGTCTGTAGTACAGAGAACACTAGCCATGATGTGTCACTACTGAAGAACAGCCAATCATTTTTAGTCTTTAAAAAAAGATAATATAATGTCATAGTAGAATGTACAGAAACATCCAGCACTGTGTGACTGCTTCACAGGGAGTCCTAGTGACTGATCTGTCAAAGTGATGGACAGTTTTAAGCTATATAGAGACGGCTAGTTGTCAGACAGGGAGGTTGTCACAAGGGCTATATCTCAGGAACAAGGTTCATATTTCAATTACACAAATTATTTTCCAGCAGGGCCAGTCTATGTTTTAAATGCCAACTTCAAAGCTGCCTTAAAGGTACAGTTCACCCAAAAATGAAAATTATGTCATCATGTACATTTATCCTCATGTTGTTCCAACCCTGTTTGATGCTCTTTCTTCTGTTAAAAGCAAAGAAAGTCTGGGTTTCTCTTCCCCATACAATGAAAGTGGACGAGGACAAGGGTGTGCCAAGATCAGAAAGGACAAAAAGCACCATAAACACATTTTAAATATTAAGAAGGCAGCTTTGTTGCTTTGGGTGAAAAACAGACCAGACCCACTTAACATATTTTGTGTTCCACAGAAAGAAAGGCATGCAGGTTTTGAAAGACATAATAATAACAGAATGTTTATTACTAAATAACTAATGAAATACTGTACAGTAAATATTTTTGTTTTATATTTTGCTATTTCATTCATTGCTGTTTCATAATTGGTTTGTTGTTTAATTTTCCAAAAAGCCATTAAATAGGTTATAGATGCAGACACGTCTAGTATGTAATGTAGTGTGACAACATATTGCAAAAGCACTGCTAAATTAACCTTATCTTTTCCACTGTGTAAAATACTGAAAACTTAAAATGAACTCACTCTGAAAGAAAGTTTCCTTGTATAACACCTGAAAAAATACTTAACACTAGTCATATTATTTTAGTTGACAATAATTCCTGTAATTGGTGTGCTGCAGTCTTGAAATATGTAAAATGCTAGGTTTAAGCTTAATTACCTGATATCTAACCAATAACGATACAGTAATAATAAGTGTTACAATAATAATAATAATAATAATAATAATAATAATAATAATAATAATACTTACAATAATAATGATAATGCAGACTTATCAAGATATAAGACAGATATTATCTTCCAAAATGAAATAAAAGAATTTTATTTGTCTAAATATGTGTATGTATAATATTTATGTGTCTAAATATTTCCTTTGATTGATTCATTGATTGATTGATTCATTCATTCATTCACAGAAAATTTTGCAGTGTACCCTGGTGTATATGTTTCTTGAAGTGACCTAAACAAGTGTAACCCAGTAGAGAAAGGCATGATATGTAAAGATGTTTTTTTTTTTTTTTTTTTTTTTTTAAACATAGGTGTAAGCAATGGTAGGAAAAAATAAAATGGGGGGGGGGGGGGGGTGTGTTGTGGTCTAGTATTTATTTGGTGGGGCAAGGGGATCCTGTAGATAACGTTACAGAAGTTTTTTTTGTACAAATTTTGTATAATTTTTAGTTAAAAAAATAGCTTTAGTAAATGTACTATGATTTATAAGCTGTTTTCATTCTGGGGTTAGATTTTTTTTTTTATCTTTATGAATGGATCGTTGAATCATTGGCTCATGCAAATCTTTCAGAAACAGATTCATTCAGGATTGAAACACTGCAGTGTTGCTCTGCACTCTTGTATAAAATTAATGGCACAATTGCGATCACACATGCTTATTTTCAGGAAAGCTCTCTTGCTTGTGGAAAAAAAAAAAAAAAAGAACTCATACAGGAGTATTATTTTTTCTTTATTTCCTTACTTGAATTGTAAGGGCATTCTAACGGCATTCTAATAGACTTAATCACAAATTAAATGTTTTCGGACTGTTTTTGACTTCCACAAAGTCAGTGATGTACTCGATTGCATCATCTCTCAGTATTATCTCTTCGTCCCTCACAGCCACATATACAGCACAATAATTTTATGTCAGGGGAATGTCTTTAAACCTGATTCATGGAAATATCATACCATCTGTGTTTTTTTTTTTTTTTTTAAGAATGTCAAAAGTTGCACTTGGATCATTTTCCAAAAAAAAAAAAAAAAAAGACAAAAACTTGATTGAGCTTGTGGGCAGCTCATATTGACTAACATCTAGTTGCCATTAGTTCATAAATTATCATGCATAGAGATATTTAATAATTCATAAATTACCATCCATAGAGAATTAATATTTAATTTACATCTGTAAAAAAGTTTGTAGATCTGGGCAAAAGGACGCGGGAACCGGCGAACAATTAAACATAAAACTTTAATAAATAATTAAACAAACACAAAACGTAAGTAAAACAACAACATAAATAATCCAGGCCTGGTCCTCTCTCGTCCTTCACTGTCGTTACTCCTCCTTTTATCCTTCTGGAGCTCCTCTGTGGGACTTGAGTGGCGCAGATTTCGCTCATTATCATTTACTCCACCAGCCTCGTTCCGCTCCCACGGCTCTCAGCCCTGCCCCACTCGTCATATACCCCCACCTTACTCCCCCCAGGGAGAGCCAATCAAAACGGCCGTGGCGAACCTGGGGGTAAGGACAGACAATGCGAGAGAAAAGGATCTGCCCACCAGTCGGGTGAATCCCTATGCAATGCCTGGCTTTGGCACTGGATAGCCCCTTGGTGGATGGCTCGACATTCCTCTGTCGCCCAGCATATGGCGACGGCTCCTCTGGGTTCAGGCAACTGACAGGAGTCCCTCGTTCCCTGCTCCTCCCCATCATGGCAGACGGCAGCAGGCTCTGGCCTCAGCTAATGGCGACGACGACTCCGCTCCCTTACGGATGGCAACCACCCCTCCACAACCCCAGGCCTGCAGCGAATTCATCCATTTCCCCGTCAGCTCACTCCAGCCAACCACCTAGAGCGTCCCCACTTCTTTCCGGTTTCGGCACCAATGTAACAAATCTCATAGATTGGGAAGAAGGAGGCGCCAAACATTTAAACACAACACTTTAATAAACTATTAAACAAACACAAAACGAAAGTAAAAACAGCAGCCCCTCATTGACGACTCCCGGATAAAACATAACAATATAAAGTCCAGTCCTGGTCCTCTCTCGTACTGCACTGTCGTACCTCCTGTTATCCTTCCGGAGCTTCTCCGTTGGATTCAAGACCAGTGAGTGGTACAGGTATCACTCATTATCATTAACTCCACCAGCCTCGCGCCGTTCCCACAGCTCTCGGCCCCACCCCACTCATCATAACATGATAACTTTTACATAATACACAACATTATTAACCTAAGGGCGATGGTGGTTTTACAGAGGTGATGCGTTTTGTCTCCCCCCACTCCCCTTGACAAATCCCCAGTCCTCTGTATCCCCCATCAATTCAGTCCCTGGGTGTAAGCAAGAATTTATGTTTCAAGCATTGCTCCATAATTAAAGGCTGTTTTTCATACAGCTTGTCATAGAGTCTTCAGCATCTTAGCTTGACAATAAATAATAGCATGAGCAATAGGGATGCTAGCAGTCACTATGTGGTGTAATGTAAAAATTGCACCCGCCTAGAGAGAAATACCCAAAATTTATAAGCATGACAGAGGCATAGACAGAGCCATGCTATTTGTAAATAAATAAATAAATAAATAAATAAAATAAAATCTTTGCTGATGTATCTACCATCACTGTACATTGTTGATTTAACAGCGGTGAAATGGGTAGCACTTTATTTTGTAGTCATGTTCTACATTAATTTACTGTGTGAGTACTACTGTATACCCTAAACCTAACCTTAACTCATATTAAGTCCAAGCAGTTATCTTAAATTATTCATACATTCTTGAGCGTTTTTGAAGGAGTAAATTTTCTATATAGAGATGGATAGAATCTTGAAAATCATGGAGTTCCATTCTTTTTGCACTTAAAGATGATGGAACACTATAGTTCCACATCGGTTTGATTTTCTTTCATCCATGCAACCATAGTCTTGCATAGCCAGGTCTGGGAACCTAGGCCACTTTGAATGGCCAAGGACCGCCCAAGAGGCCATATGACTGACAGGTAAATCTACCAGTCACGTTTTGTTTTGAGAGTTTGTTTTTATTTTAAAGAGTATATGCCATGAAATTTTCATAATTCACATGCTTTTGAAAATCCAATGTTTATTTGACCCAGATAAGTACTCATTGTCCCAGTTGTAAACACGATGGCTTCTTTCTTCTGTGAGGGGATTTGGCATCATGGCAGCTTGGTTTCCAAGTGGAATGTTAAAGAACGTGACACACACGTCTCCCAGAAATCCTGTACAGTTCAACCAATCTGATGACGATTTTGAAACTCCTGAAGTGCTTCCAGTTTTGTGTGCCGTATGCATCAGATGTTCAGCCAATGGCCCATGGGCGTGACATCTGAGGCTGAGACTAATGTAACCATGTCTTTACCTGTTGAGATCACCAGCAGAGCATGACACCTTCACCTCTCCTAAAGAAAAAGCACAAAGGTTGTTACAAAGAGAGAATGAGAGAAGCACTTGTCTCATAGTGATGAGACTCAGAGGAGTACTGCTGGGATTAGAGCTTTCTAATGTTCAATCCTCTGTAGACTCTCTGCAAATTGTATGAGGAAGTACAACCTGAAGGATTCCAACTCTTTAATGAGGACCATGACTTGGTGCTCAACAAGAAAACAAAAAGTGATTGTGTGCTCTCTAGCTCTTAATTTTTACATGGCATGGATCATAATTTACCTAAAGTAAAAAAAAAAAAAAAAAAAAAAAAAAAACAGATATAGGGAATAATTTGGACCAGATTTATTCATCCATTTTATTCAAAGGTCCATTCCGCTCTTCTATCCATCAACCCTTGGGCAACTCAGATCACACTATAACCATGATGATCCCAACATGCAGACAAAAGCTTAAGCAGTTCAAGTTTTACAGAACTATCAATTGACAATGGTCCATAGACGCTCTGAAAGTACCTCAGGACTGTTTTCACATAATTGTCTGGGAAGCCATGAAAATCTTGGGCACGTGAAAAGATGGTTACACTGATGACCTCATATATTTGTGTGAAGAGATTTACTTTCCCAAGAAAACTAAAATTACATTCAACAATGATAATGTATGCATGTGTGTATGTATGTACCAGAAGCACCTTAAAAAAAAAAAAAAACATAAAAATCCTTCAAATTTTTCGCACACCTGGCGAATAAAGCTAATTCTGATTCTGATTCTGATTTTGATTTTGATAAACCTTGCTTCCACAAGAAACTGAGATCTCAAAAACAAGGTGTTGGCCTACAGATCTGGGAACAGGTAGAAACAGTGGCGTGTACAGACCGCTGGAAGAGTAGGGAAGAAATTATTAGGGCAGAAACATGTGTTACAAGGGCAGGTGGGATCCACCTTGGTTAAAAGTCACGTTCTGGTCCCTCGATAGAAATTGTGTTCCAGGGGCACCTAGATCGGACTGAAAGGGTACTCTTGCATTGTACCGAAAGGGCACTTTAGCATTGACGATTAAAGGGTCAGGGGCCCCCATCATTGAGTTATTATAAAAAAAAGGACAACATTACAGGACTGAATTATTAAAGATCTGATGCTCTGACACCGGAAATGGACTCACTCAAGATCTCTGCTTCAAATCTGCTACTGGATTTTCGAATTCCAGGAAGCAATAGACAGGAAGCAAACCTCTTTAAACTGGGAAGGCCATTGCAACTGTGCACATATTGCATTTAACCCTGGTGGGTGGTGGCACCCATTTCTCTTTCATAAGTGTACTGGTAGTACAGTAATTTATCAAGTTTGTTAATATATATATATATATATATATATATATATATATATATATATATATATATATATATATATATATATATATATGTATATATATGTGTGTGTGTGTATATATATATGCGATCACTGGCTGCCACGTATCATGAGTATTGGTGCTTAACACAATGAGAGCTTCAAATAAGGCTCAGAAGATCTCCTCAGATCTGTCACATCCTGGACATCAGCTTTTTACCTTCCAGCAGATGATGGAAGGCCATATGTCCAAGAACTGCCTGTCATAATATCTTCCCATCAGCTTCTTCTTCCCTGAGGTTGTCCATCTTCTCAATGGGCCTTGGACAAAAATAACTGCACTTGCAGGAACTGATCCAGCAGTTTACAGTATTTTTATTTATTTATTTATTTATTTTTACAGCATGGATAATATTATCCCTACAATAGTAATGCAACTTAATTATCATATGTAAAAATGTTTCAATATTTTATTCAAAATATGCTTTGTTCCAAAAACAAAAAAACAAACAAACTAAACATCAACAAAAACAACAACAACAACCAAAACTGAACAGGCACAACTCTTCTGATTGAATATAAGATTATCATTGAGTTTGTTCGTCAAAGAAAACTATGGTATATCTTCAGAATATTTGTAATATAGCCTATCTCAGTAGCATAAACAACTTTTATCATATATCTGTGGTGTTATGCATCCTTAATTAATTATGATAACATGGAAAAGAGTGACTGGTACATACAAAATTCCACTCCTTGTGTTTGAATAAAGTCTTTTTTTTTAAAAAAAAAGGCAGGTGTAACTGCAGGTGGATAGGCCCACTGGGATTTATTCCATGGCTCCAGATGGTTGGTCGATAACTGGTGTTGAGGACCAACAAGTTCACTCTGTCTAGCCAGATGTGTACGTGAGTAAGATTAAGAAACAAATGGAAGAAAAGGCTGAATTCAGCTTAGTCTGCAATTATTTGTATTGGTTTTGAGCCTCAAGGTGTTTCTGCGCATGACTACCAAAATATAATGAATCAGTGTAACTATCAGGGTTTCCAGGCCTTTTAGTTAACATGACATACCATTACAATATCAATTAGAAGACACTTTGAACATGGTTGGTAGTATTTGTTATTTGTGTTTAAGAAAATATTATTTCATGCAAGCCACACAAAAGCACACATCAGTTTAACTCCCCTATTCTGTGAGCTATAAGTAATCACACAGATTTATGAATTGATCCTCTCAGCACTTTAGCTGATGAATTGTATTTTAATGACGCTAATCAGTCCAGTTTCACCTCAGGAGTTCACTTCCATCTCGGCGACTTGCCTGGTAATGCAGAGCAACAGAGTTATGAATATTTTCAGAGGCTGACTGCTTTGATGGACAAGGTCTATTTCAGTGTGAACTTCCACCATCAGAAAGAAATGATGATATCTGACAATATATACATATCAGCCTTTATTCCTTTCTTCATTAATATATATGAGTAAGAGAGGCTTCTTTAATATCAACAGTAACACCCACACCAGCTCATTTTCATATAAAGTGGCCTCACAGGATACATTTCTTTGGATAAATGTGACTCTATGCCAAAAGTTTGCCCTCACTGAGAATACAAAAGCTTCAGGTAGTTGTAGTTCTTTAGAAGGGCATTTAAAATTTCTGTCTCTGTCCTTGACAGCCTACAGTACCTGCCATATCTTACCATTAAATCTGTACCAATGTATTTATTTATAAGTGATATTTGATATCTGCTTAGCTTCTGTTATTTAAATTCCACCATAAAGATAGCAAATTATTGTAGTTTTGGAAATATGAGTATATGGGTAGGCATGAAATATGAGTTTGACAGTTTAACTTGGATGGGTTAAATGCAGAGCACAAATTCTGAGTATGGGTCACCATACTCGGCCACACGTCACTTCACTTTTACTTTCATATGGTGTCATGACATATGTAATACGACTGAATTTGTATTTAAAGTGATCACAATTTAATAAAAGTTACTAATTATAACACTTTAATTTTCAGTTATTCAAACAGTGAGTAAATTATGGAGAAATCGATATTTACATTAAATATCTTGGACTTAAGTCTAGCCATATTTTAAGCACTCCTGTTATTATCAGTGAAGCTGTCCATACACTTAAATGAAGTACGTTAATCTGCACTTTGTTGCTTATGATGAAAGAATTTGCAAGTTTCAGTCAGAATTCAGTCAGCAAGTGCGCACACTGAACAAAACTCTGGTGTTTCAGCAATGACTCATCTGGATGCTTCTGAATGGCCATTGCATTCATAAACTCAACAGAATCTTGTGTGATTAGTTATAATGTGCAATGCTGTAAAACGTGTAAAAAGAAATATGATACAACATGAGCAGGTATAATTTTATACAGCAATTGACACTTTTTGTTTAATTTCCTTTTTCACTAGTTTCATGTTTCATGTATTATAGTTTTATTGAAAAACCAGAGGACCCTCCCCAAGTTAATTTTTTGGGGCTTTATGGGGGGTGTCCTTTAAAATTTCAAACACTGTTTCAGAAACATGATCTGTTCACACTGGCAATCTGATATTGGCCACATTTGAAACAACAATGTGAACAGCTATACAAAAAAAAAAAAAAAAAAAAAAACGGTTCTGAGGAAAAATTGAATTTGGAATTGAGCACTGAGGCTCACAGTGTGAATGTAGCCAAATATATCCCTTTCCTAAATGGACATTCAAACTAATGTTTTATTGTGAATATGAGATTGACCTGAAGAATGAATGCTGTATCAGATGCAGGTAATCACACTTGCTCAGTCCATCTCTCTCTCTCATAATACTCAACTCTACGTTATACAGTGAGCTGTATACAGTAATACAATAAGCTTTTAATGAAGCAACTCAACATTCATTCGCTACTAGTTCTAAACTGACGTTTTTTAATTAGTAACAGATCTTGAGCTTAGCTGTTTACCTGTCTAACTGAGATTTGAATCTGTGGCGGAAGGAAGTAGTTCTGCACAAAAGAGGGTTTTTAAAAGCACTCCGTTGTTGTTTCTTATTTATCTACACACTTGTGCTGTCAAACTGTTTTATAAATGCAATATCACACTCATAGCCTTCAGATTTGGCTGTATATCGGCATGTTTTGATTACCTACGGCCGAATCATAGTGGTGCCAATATACAACCATATCTCACGTCTACTCGTCTGATATTGCTCAGATTTCTTTCTCTTTCTTTCTTTCTTTCTTTCTTTCTTTCTTCTTCTTTTCTATATATTCATTAATTCATTCATTCAACCGACCATATGACACAAAAGTAGATACTATAGATCAGTGGTTCTCAACCAAATTCCTGGAGGACCCCCATCACTGCACATTTTCTGCTTAATCAAGCACACCTGATTCAGGTCACCTGCTCATTAGTAGAAACTCAAAGACTTGAAATGGGTGTGTCAGAAAAAGGAGACATACAAAATGTGCAGTGTTTGGAGTCCTCCAGGAATGTGGTTGAGAACCACTGCTGAAGATGAGGGATGATAGAATTCAAACCCCAAAAGCAAATACATTTATGCTAAAAATGTAGCCCAAATGAATTATGTGCTGTCTGTAGTCTTCTTAAGCCATGCAATGGCTTTATGTCAGAAAAAAAAAAAAATTGTTCCTAAGTTATTATTTAAAATCATGTTAGTCACAAAATCTGGCTCATTAATGATACAGATGAGAATGCTTCATGGCTGACTTAAATATAAGGGTCTGGATGAAATTTCAGAACTAAGACCGCAAATGAGATTTTAGAACTAAGCAGAGATGAATGTCATTCCTTGCCATTTTTTTCTAAAGCTAGATTTGTCATGTCCTCTAAAAGTGGTTCAGTTTGTAGACCGGAGTAAATCCATTTAACACCTTTATCAGTGTCTTACATGAACCACTACGAATCAGCAGACAGAATCATTAAATAGATTAGAGCCTTTCTCCCTCCAGACTAATATCCAAATGACACAGTGTATTTGATCCAGTTTATGTAGGTATGGGAACTCTTACTAACATCTTTTGGAAAGCCCCAGGCATTATTAATGGGAATGAGTCAGGTCGCTTTCATCAGCGTTGACAATCTTTGAGAGGTCAGTGCTAATAAATAAACTCGACATCTACGAAGGCAAGCTAGTTGAGAGCAACAGCTTATCAAAAGTGAAGACAAGCTGCTCAAATTAGGTCAGGACGACTCATCAAGCAGCCTCTGGTCGCATGTCCTTCATGGCTCTCACGAGCCAGCCGGGTGCGGGACAGTCATCGAGAGATGACATAGCTGGAGGGAGACACGTTACGCTCATCTCAAATGTCTTAGTGCTGCAGTGACAGCACAGGTTTTAAAGGAGTTCTTAAGCTCCCACTCTCTCAGAGGTAGTTGCTGAAGATTTCACCCCACTCTTTTCTTGCACATAAGGCTCCAGCTACCGTGCTGAGGTGCCAAGGTCCTGAGGGCATCCGCCCACACTGCTCTAGCGGTGGGGATATATCAGCAGGCCTTCAACCGTGGGTGGAAGAGACTTCTTAAAGAGTCTTTATTGTAAGTGTCTTTTTTTGAAAACACAAGTTCTTTGCTGTCTGTCTGCAGCTTACAAAGAAAAATGTAAGCACTATAGCACATTCTGTGAGAAGACTGGTGACTTTTTTTTATAAATTGGATCAACGGTAAGGGTTTGTTGAGAGAGTAATAATCTAAGTATAGTAATTGATGAGTCATATTAAAAGGTTTATATTGTGACAAATCACCTTGATCTTTTAAAGGGGTCATATGACGTTCCTAAAAAGAACATTATGCTGTGTATTTGATGTAATGCAATGTGTTTATGCGGTTTAAGGTTCAAAAAGCACATTATTTTCCACATAATGTACATTATTGTTGTTCCTCTATGCCCCGCCTTTCTGAAACGCGACAATTTTTACAAAGCTCATCGGTCTGAAAAGCAAGGTGTACACTGATTGGCCAGCTATCCAGTGCGTTGTGATTGGCTGAATACTTCAAGAGTGTGACTGAAATGTTAAGCCTCTTAAAGGGTTACTCCACCGCAAAATGAAAATTTTGTCATTAATCACTTACCCCCATGTCGTTCTAAAACCGTAAAAGCTTTGTTCATCATCGGAACACAATTTTAGATATTTTGGATGAAAACCGGTAGGCTTGAGACTGTCCCATAGAGTGCCAATAAAGTAACACTGTCAAGGTCCAGGAAAGTATGAAAAGCATCGTCAGAATAGTCCATCTGCCATCAGTGATTCAACCGTAACATTGTGAAGCGACAAGAACACTTTTTGTACACGAAGAAAACTAAAATTATAACTTTATTCAACAATTCCTCTCCTCTGTCTCTCTTCAAATCACTCCAACACCATTTCAGAAAAACCGAGAACACGAGCACCAGGGAAACAGTGAGTGTGTTCAGCTGCGCTCCGCTGTTAAGCTATTTTCTTTCAAACCAAAGCGTAAATACACATAAAAAACGTATCCTTGTGGCGCGGCTGACACAGCAGAGCGTACTGCTCAGATTTGACAAAATGGTGCTACGCTGATTTGAAGAGATACAGAGGAGAGGAATTGTTGAATAAAGTTGTTATTTTTGTTTTCTTCGTGTACAAAAAGTATTCTCGACACTTCATAATGTTACGGTTGAATCACTGATGGGAGATGGACTATTCTGATGATGCTTTTCATACTTTCCTGGACCTTGACAGTGTTACTTTCTTGGCAGTCTAATGGACAGTCTCAAGCCTACCGGTTTTCATCCAAAATATCTTAAATTGTGTGCCAAAGACAATTTAATTTACAGGTTTGGATCGACATGGGGGTAAGTGAATAATGACAAAATTTTCATTTTGCGCTGGAGTATCCCTTTAACATACTGTGATGGCGTCTCCGGGCACGACCAGACAAAACAAATAAAACCCATTACAACCGAGGCATATGCTGTATGCAGTGGGATCATAATTACTGATTATAATGACTTATACTGTGTTTTCAAACATCTATTACCTCACCGACCAAAAAAAAAAACATTTAGGCATGATGAAGCGGAGAAATGACAAACAAAAAGCGCTACTCTACACTGCTTAAAGCTTGCAAAGTTGGAACTGAGGAACGGACGGCGGCCTAGACTTTTTTGAAGATGGCCAAAGACTCAGCTGCTCGAATTGAGATAAGCAGGTCCAGGTAAAGGTGAGAGTGATTTCATGCCTCTTTGGGATGGTACCATGAGGCATCATTCACTTGTAGAAAGCAAGCTTCTGAAGGGTGCATAAGTCTGAACTATTTCAATTCAAGTTTATTTGTATAGCGCTTTTTACGATACAAATCATTGCAAAGCAACTTTACAGAAAATTAAGTTTCTACAATATTTAGTAGTAGCTTATCAGTGGTGACTGTCAGTTTAAGTGCATACGGCAGAAATGTTCGGAAAAAATCAATAAAAGACGTAAAACAAACAGACGATTAACACTATTAACAGCAATTATGCAATCAAGCTTTAGCACAGTGTGGTAGTTCTGTATGTTGTCTCTGGGTTAGCATCATCTGAGGTCCTCTGAGGGGCTGGCATCATCTCTTCTCAGGTGTTCTGGATCCAGACTGGAGCTTGTATAAATCCTATTACAAATCCTAAACAGAGAAACAAATAGAGACATAATTAGCGTAGCTGCTGTTCCAGCCAAGTAAAATTAATTAGTTTAACCCAAGCTAAAGAATAATAATGCGATTAGATTTATTTGATCAGATATAACTGCAGTCCAAAATTATGAGATGCATTATTTGAATGCTTGGCCAAAGAGGTGTGTTTTTAATCTAGATTTAAACAGAGGAAGTGTGTTTGAACCCCCGAACATTATCAGGAAGGCTATTCCAGAGTTTGGGAGCCAAATGCGAAAAAGCTCTACCTCCTTTAGTGGACTTTGCTATCCCAGGTACTATCAAAAGTCCAGCGTTTTGTGACCTTAGGGAGCGTGATGGGTTGTAGCGTGGTAGAAGACTAGTTAGGTACGCAGGAACTAAGCCATTAAGGGCCTTATAAGTAAGTAATAATATTTTGTAACCGATACGGAACTTAATAGGAAGCCAGTGCAGAGACTGTAAAATTGGGGTAATATGAACTCATATTTTCTGGGACCAGGAAGGACTCTAGCTGCTGAGTGGACTTTTAGCTTGTTTATTCTCTTGTGAGCAAAATAGTCAGTGCCTTGAATTGAAGTTTCGTAGCTTGGCAGGTTTCTTTTTGGCAACATGCCAGTTTCAAGAGCAAGTTACTGTCTAATAGTAACACCCAGATGCAAGACAGTAGAGTAGAGGTGTGACGTGCGCTCTCTTCAGTACGTTCTCTGTCTTATCATTGAAGACCACTTTGCCGCAGCATTCTGGATCAGTTGCAGATTTAGAAGTTTTTCACCTGTTCTTGATAGTGCATGCTGGAAACTAAGGGATATTACCAAGGCTAAGAGATTATACAATAGTCCAGCCTGACAAGGAGAAGCTTGGACAAGGAGTGATACCTGTATAGTTTTGTGTGGCCTGCTCTGATAGGAAGGGTCTAATCTTCCTAATGTTTTATAAAAGCAACACCGAAATCTGCAGGACCGGGTCGTTGTAGTAATATGGTATGTGAAGCTTAGCTGATCATCAATCACAACTCCAAGGTTCCTGGTTTTCCTAGTATGAGTTATGGTTGATGAACCAAAATCCATAGAGAATTTGCGATGAAATGCTGGGTTAGCTGAGACCACAAGCAGTTCCAGTTATACAAGACATTAATACAATAATGTGTATTACAAATAAATATATTATGATTGACTACAATTGACAGCTTCATTTTTCCTCCTTCAGTGAGGCAGTGCCAGTTACCCTTACCAAAAACTGTAGTAGTTAATGTATACTTAAGGGGCAGTTATTTTATTGGTGTTTACAAAGTAGTATCAGTAGCTTAAGTTTGCCATCTGTCAGCACATTGGCTCAAAACACTATCTTCAACTGTAGTATTTTTCGAGAGTATACTTTATGTAGCAGAGTATACAAAATCAGTGTTCTAGTAGTATACTTGTAACATTTTGCCTATCAGGCCCGAAGTCCCTTGTCAGAATCTCCGTACTGTTTAACCCCGGAATGAAGCCTACCGCTCTGTGGATACTCCTTGGGACTAAATTTGCCCACTTTCTGGAGTATAAAAATTATACGGCCTTGGGATCTCGACGTTAACAGTAGCAAGCTGTTCTGTCCCGGCGCTGACAGAGTAGGTCCGCGTCAGGGTGCACCTCACTGTGCAGAAAAACAGTAGCCTGTAAAGTTGGTGGTAACAGTGACTCTATGGTTGTAGTCTTGTGGATTTAGACTGCAACTTATACTAAAAGCGAATAGACCACTAGGTTCATAGACAGCTGATAGTTTTGACTAAGTGATCTTAAACTTTAATACAAGTAACATGCTACAAGAAAAAATGGCATTACAAATAAATTTATGTTAGGTGATTTGACTACAATTGACAAAGAGCTTCACATTCATTTCCTCTGCCCTTCAGTGAGGCAGTGCCCATTACAACGATTACCCTTACCAAAAAGTTGCCCAGTTATACTTAAAGTTTATTTTATTAAGTATACCTTAAGTAAAGTTCAAGTATTTTTTTAAGTTACTACTTTATTTTTCCCCTCCTGCAGTAGGCAGTGTAGCAAGTATACAAATATCAGTGTTCTAGTAGTATACTTGTAAGTGTACTGTTTCAATACACCACTGTAGAGTACACAGCTAGTTACTAAATTTGCCCACTTTCTAGTATATAAAATTATACTTTAAGTATAACAGTAGCACTGTAGAGTACACAGCTAGTTTACCTCTATGGTTGTAGTTTGTACTGCAATTATACTAAAAGCGAACTTATAGGTATACTGATAGTTTACTAATTAAATACTTTGTACACTTTGAAGTATATTCTCAGTAAACTACTAGTTTAGTAGTTTTATACTGCAAGTATACTCATAAAGTGAACTTTACATCATACTTTAAGTATACTACTATGTCCCTATTTAGGTTTTAATTTGTATATATTTTGTTATATGAAAATCTGAACATACAAAACATCCAAAGAAAGTACAGGGTATATGCTTGTACATTTTATTCTAGCTTCATGCATTCTTTTTTTAAACACTTTAATGTGGGTAGGTTTCATAAAAAAAAAGAAAGAAAGAAAGAAATAACATTTTGAACAAAAAGCTAAAAAAAAAAAGACTATGAACTGGATTCAGAATGATAATCAAAACGTAGTTGGAGTCGATCAACACTCCAAAGCTTGACTGTAATTATTACCTCTTCATCGGTCGACATTTTATTCCATAACGTTACAGTTTTAATTCTGTTTCATGTCAGATGATCATGTTAGATTGAATGTGTTACTATCTGTTGTTTCTTTTTCTTCCTCAACTGTGTCTTTTTTTTTTTTTGGAAATTCTGTACAGAAGATGTGTACTAGCACCCTCTACCGCATAATAATGAAAACACAGATTCTAGGAGCACAAGTATAGCTCAAATATATTTAGACTATTATTAAGTATACTGTAAGTCAATGTAATGAGTCCACTGAAGGCAAGCGTAGATGAACCCAAGTGCAGTTTATTTACAAGGTGCAATCCAAACATCCAAACAGAGACTTGACTTGAACAGACTTGACATGAACAGACTTGACTTGATAAGGCATGAACAGACTTGAAGAAAACATACTAGACTCACCAACAGCAGGTTACAACATTAGTATCGGTATCGAGTACTGGAAAAAATGGTATCGGTGCATCCCTAATATAGATGAGTTTGCTAGTTAGCAGAAGTTAGAGAATATGGTTTATAAAGTGAAAGTAGCATGATATGTAGCCAAGTATGGTGTCCAATACTCACTATAATTTGTGACACTAAAGTTTTAAACATGGAATGTGCGGAGTACTTTTTATGATGGATGGATGCACTTTATTTTGCTTCAAAATCCCGACCACCATTCACTGCCATTATAAAGCTTGGAAGAGCCAAAACATATTAAAATATAAGTCTGATTACATTTGTCTGAAAGAAGAAAGTCACATATATATTATGCCTTGAGGGTAAATCTTGGGGTATTTTTTTTTTTTTTTGGGGGGGGGGGTCCTTTTAACCCTTTAACCCTTTAACACTAATGAGCCAGATTTTGTGAAGAACATGATTTTAAATAACAACTTAGGAACAAATCCATTGCATGGCTTCAAAAGACTGCAGAATACAGCACAGAATTCATTTGGGCTACATTTTTTGCATAAATGTATTTGCTTTTGGGGTTTGACAGTTAAAATCATAATACTATCATCCCTCATACAGAATCTACTTTTGTGTCCCACTCTGGAATAGTTTTGTTGAAAATACATAACACCACATTTTAATAATAGAAAAGAAAGTTTAAAATATGTCAACAATTGGTCTGTCTCTGTATTAATTAATTAATTTATTAATTTGTTAATTCATTTATTTGTTTGTTTGAATCAGATAACTCATCAGTAACTGTCTACTGCCATAAAGCGCTGCACATGATATATACACGCACTTCTACTCTTTATCCCTTGTAAGCTTATTACCTCCATAATCTTGATTAAAGCTACTGAGCAAAAAAAAATAATCAAACTAATATATGTTTACTTAAAATATTTATAAATTCATATTACTATAAAATCAATTCCCGGGTTCTATAATGTCTAATCATACACTGTTTTCCTCACTGAAATTAAGCCATATATTAACATTGGAAGGGAAGAACAGTTTGGACTCCAGCTTTGACTAATTATAGATAATTTGGCAAGAGAAAAGCATTCAGGCTCAGTGTTCCTGGAGCAGAATCACAGAATGACAATTTTTAATTATTCCTATTAGAATTTTTTAAACCTCATAGTAATAGATGAAACAACAGTGCATATAATTCTGTTTGAATGAAAATTTTATTTATTTATTTTTATTTTATTTAATTTTTATATATATCTGATAGATACCAATATATAAACACATAAATACATACATACTGTAGTAATAAATCCACAACACAAACCGTTAATTCAGTGGATTCTGTTTAATTTAAAACTCACTGTTCTCTCTCTCTCTCTCTCTCTCTCGCTCTCTCTCTCTCTCTCAATTAAATTCAATTCAATTAAATTCAATATGTGCTTTATTGGCATGTGTTATTTCATTTTATTGATCAAACAGATTGGATGTTTTAGGCAATGTTAAAATCCTGGCCAGGACATGTCCCGTATGAACTGTGCATACGGACACCATAATTTACGGCCCTTTCTGCCTTTCCATTGCTCTGGCTAATGTATGGGCTACTGGTTTTATGAATAAAATCATAATATACAGCAAAGGTTAAAAACGTCTCAGGTTACGCATGTAACCATGGTTCCTCAAGGGAATGAGACACTGCGTCGAATGCCTTCAGCATCAGTGACTCTGAATATCGTGTGCAATCTGTCCAATTGAAGGGCATGACGTCACAGGTGGGGTGACGTAAGTGACCAGGAAGCTATAAAAGCACGTGCTGCGCAGCTGGGATCAGCTTCTAGGAGTGAAGCAAGCGCTGGCAGGGGTGCCAGGAGTATGGCTTTGAGACACAGCGTCTCGTTCCCTCGAGGAAACATGGTTACATGCGTAACCTGAGATGTTCCTCTTCAGGAACTCGAGCTGCGTCGAACTCTGTGGGGAACGAGGTGCACACTCCGCCAGACTTCCAAGTCCCTGCCTAGTGTGTATCTGAAGAGCACAGCTAAGAAGCTCGGACTGGACACATACAATTAAGCTTCTTCTGGTTGGGCTCCTGGAAGGGAGGAGGACAGAAGGCCTGCAACAGCTATCAGTTGTGGTGTGACAGAGGGAACCTTTGGAACATAACCAGCTTGAGTGTATAGAAATGCTTTGACCATGCTGGGTGCAAAGTCAAGATGAGTAGGGGCCACTGAGAGCGCCTAAAGGTCTCCAACTCTCTTTAGAGAAGTAATTGCCAACAGGAAGGCAGTCTTTATAGTCAGATGACGATCTGATATTTCCTCAATCATCTCGAATGGAGCTTTACAGAGAGCCTCTAACACCACAACCAAGTCCCAGGGGGGAAAAGGGACCATACTGGAGACCTCAGCCTCAGCGCACCGCAGAGGAAACATGTCACTAGTGGGTGTCTGCCCAGTGACTGGCCACCGAAAGGGACATGGTAGGCTGCAATAGCCGCCATGTAAACTTTTAAGGTGGAGTGGGTCAACCCTGCAGAGAACCTGGCTCGTAAAAACTCCAGAACTGTACCAACTGGGCAGTTAGCTGGGTCAAGCTGGTGGTCTCTGCACCATGAGGTGAAGCGTTTCCACCTCATGGTGTACAGTTTCCTCGGGGGCCACACCCACAGTTTCCACAACTTTGGGCGGGGGTGAATTATTGTACCCCGCGCAGTAGATCTCTCCTTACTGGAATCTCCTAGAACTCCTGGGAGCAGAGCGATCGGGGGAAAAGCGTACAGACAAAGCCTTGGCCAAGTCTGCACCATAGCGTCCAGTCCCAGGGGAGCTGGATGAACTAGAGCGAACCAGAGGGGACATTGCGATGTTTCCTGAGTTCCAAAGAGGTCCTGAGCCTGGCCAAACATTCTCCATATCTGCTTCACCACCTCGGGGTGAAGCAGCCATTCCCCGGGCCTCGGCCCCTGTCTCAACAGGACGTCTGCTCCCACATTGATATGTTCAGGAATGTATACTGCTCTGAGTGAGAGGAGTTTGTCCCGGGACCACACAAGGATCTGGTGCGCCAGCTTGTACAAGGGTCGTGAATGCAGACCTTCCTGGTGGTTGATGTAAGAGACCACTGATGGGTTGTCGGTGCGCCCCAACACAGGGTGATCTCTTAGATCTGGGAGGAAGTGTTTCAGTGCTCAAAACATGGCCAGCATCTCCAGACAATTGATATGCCACATCAGATGGTGACCGCTCCACAGACCACAGGCAGGGCAGCCATTCATTCATTCCATCGCTAGCGTTACATGGTGACAAGAAGCTCCCAGCACTGGGCCCTGACTCAAGAACCAAGGTTTCTTCCACATGTCTAAGGCACGGAGGCATCACCACGTGACCTTGATAATTCAAAGTGGATTCCCCCTCGGGGAAAATCCCTTGGTTCTGAGCCACCACAGGAGGGACATCATATACAGCAGGCCAAAATGTATCACATTGGACGCAGCTGCCATCAGACCCAGTAGTCTCTGAAACTGCTGTACAGTGAGTGACTGGCCTTCTCTGACTCTCTTGACTGACGTGAGGATGATTCGATACAAGCAGGAGACAGACGTTCCTGCATCGTGGTCGAATTCCACACCACGCCTAGATAAGTGGTCCTCTGTAATGGAGAAACCACACTTTACTTGGCGTTCAGTCTCAAACACAGCTCCCCCATGTGGGCAAGAACGACATCTCAATGTCGAACCGCCATCTACTCCGATTGAGATAAAATCAACCAAACGCTGATATAATTTAGTATGCAGATGCCCTGGGGTCGCAGTGGAGCCAGAGCAGCATCCATACACTTTGTAAATGTGCGGGGTGAGAGTGCAAGTCCGAACGGAAGTACTCGATATTGGTATGCTTCAGCCCCGAAAACAAACCTCAGAAACTTTATGTGCTGGGGAAGGATGGAGACATGGTAGTATGCATCTTTGAGATCTATCGTGACAAACCAGTCCTCGGACCTGATTTGAGATATGACATGTTCGATGGTGAGCATCTTGAACTTCAGCCGCATGACGTGGTTCAGCTGATGCAGATCTATGATTGGACACAACCCCCCATCCTTCTTTGGATCTATGAAATACCGGCTGTAAAACCCGGATTCCCTCTCGTGAGGAGGGACCACCTCGATGGCCTCCTTCCTTAACCCTCTGGAGTCTAAGGGTATTTTTGGGGCCTGGAGAAGTTTTGTCATGCCCTGACATTTGTGCTTTTTTCAGTATCTTATAAATATCTAAATGGCTAAAGTCCTCTCACTGTAATAGCACAAACTGGGCTATAATAATATGTGAGCACTGTATGTACATGATTGTGTTTTTGAGAAAAAAAAATGTTATGCGTGGTTAGTGAAAAACTAAAAATGTTAAATCATAAGGCCATAGCCTGCTACGGGTCCCGGGACTTTTAAAGAACTGGAGCTTGTAGCCTAGAATTTTTTTTTTCTAAATGAATCATCTTGTTTACCACTTACAGAAAACAATATTTGATTTAAATTTTCTAAGCACTTTTGTGGTAAAAGTCTATGCGAGTAGGCGTCAACTATCATGAATTCACACCTGAGAAGACTGCATTGAGCTGCATAATGAGCTTCAGTCAGCTGTGTCACTGAGACCCATGAGTTACAAGAAAGAATACAAAATAAATGTATATAATTTTTATGTTTGTAGTTTATTTAGAATATATTTATTATCCCACAACATAATTTAATATTCACTTGTGAGTGCAGTTAAACAGTTTATTAGGAACAATCAAAGCTGACTTTCAAGGGTATCATCACTCCAGTCACACAATCCTTCGAAATCCTTCTACAATCTTATTTTCTACATAAAAAAAAAAAAAAACATTTATTGTTATTATTATCATTATTATTATTATTATTATTATTATTAATGTTGAAAAGAGCTGAGTATATTTTTTTTTCAGGTTTTTTAGGGGGGATAAATTGAAAGAACAGCAATGATAGTTACATTTGTTACAGTTACATTTATTGTTACATTTATATTATTTACATCAAGCTTTTGAATGGTATACTGTATATTGTTATTGAAACGTCATAATATTTCACTTGATTATACATTTAGTCAGGAATTATAGTTTGGAAAAAGTCTAAACTAGTAAAATGTTTACACGTTATGTGAAAACTAGTACAAGTAAAGTATATAGATAAATAAAAAGAGACTTCTCTCATGTTATGATCTCTGCTGAATAAAGTGCTTCATTTCTTCTTTTTTTTCTGCGGAAATCCAAATCCTCAACCACATCACATATTTTTGGGGCGAATTATGTCTTATTCCTCTCATCGCGAAGCAAACAGTAAAATAAAAAAAAAACTTGAAGAACATCCCCCCTGCGTTGTCTTCTGTTTGTGTGGGCGTATTCAAAAGCCGCACGCTTCAGTGAAACATTGAATCTCAAAAGCGCGCTCGGCGCGGGGGGCGTGGTCGCATTAGAAGATAATGAAGGGAGACGTGAAAAACGGACATCGCGTTGTTTTCATATGCTTTATCACAGAATATTTGTTTTCGGCAGCACTTGTTTAGTTTAAAAGTAGACTGTCAGGCTTCTATAGATATCTCTCTGTCTCTTCGTTGAGTATTCACTGAGTTACTTCATTTTAATGACGAATTTGTAACTGAAGATCAGCGCAGACAAAGGCTGCAGACAGCACTCCTTGTTTGTTATCTTTATTTTATAAGTGCACAAAGTTTTGTTGTTATTATGTCTGTATACAAAAAAAAGTAGACCCTCCAGATTCGATTGATGTATTGCTCTTATCTGTACGATCAAAACTGAAAGTGTAATTTAAGTTCTTTTTCGGGGTTATCAGGAGAAAATACCCCAAAACGCGTATACGCGTTAATCGACTTCAGAGGGTTAATAGGGTATTCACTTCCTGTTCCATAACCAGAGCCTGCTCGGGTCTGACCAACATCAGAATAACCCCGTTGAATCTCAGCAGTGGAGAGCTTAACTGAATACAATAGCCTTTTTCTACCATGTGCAGGACCCATTGAGATACATTTGGCAATGGTTTCCACGCTGCTAAATAATCTACTAAGGGAATCAGTCTCTCGAGACTGACCTCTGGTGTTATAGAGGCAACTAGATCGGTTCCCTGAAGTGGGGGCAACCGATCTAACTGTTTTAGAGACCCCCGAAGGGGTAGTGAGCCTCTCAGCTCCGCTATGCTTGCGGGCGGAAGAAACTGAGAGCAGCGCTAGCTGGAAGCCGCTGTGCCCTGGAACTCTGGGACCGCTCTACCCCAGTAGGGGCCACACTCTGAAGTCCTTGAAGTCTTGGCCAAGGACTTCTTAGCTTCAATAACTGCTCTAAGATCTGTTTTGGGCTTAGAAGTCCACATCCCCCGAGGCGGGACCGAGAGACAAAACAACGTTTTTGAGCCTCACGATACGAGGAGCTGGTATGCGGAGGGGGCATCTCCCGCCCAGATGCCCCACGAGAGTGACGAGGGAGGAACTTTTGGAATGCCGCCGCTTGCTTTCGCGCCTCACTGTGCAGATCGGGAAAGAAAGGTAGGCTCTGGCGAGGAGGTGGTTGTCTCGCAAAAAGCATTCATCGAGCTTGCTTTTCTGCAGTTCGGATTGTTTTTTTTGGTGGGCCAATCGATGTTAAGCCTGGCCACCACCCGAGTTACCACCTCCAAGAGCTCCCCGTACTGGGGCGATTGAGGAGGCGAATCCTTTTCGACACTCTCCACATCAACCTCCTCGGAGGAAGATAGGCAAAGTGTTGATCTCTCTCCCTGGGAGGAAGAAACCGCAGGGCGGTTTTATAGCTTCCTGGTTGCTTACGTCACCCCGCCCATGATGTCATGCCCTTCCACTGGACAGATTGCACACAATATTCAGAGTCGTTCATGCTGAATACAATCTGTTCCATACAATCTGTCCAGCAGATGTGAATTGTGGGCCATTATCACTTATTAGTGTTTCTGGCACTCCATGCCTAGAGAAAATGACCGTCATGGCTTCTATTACACCTTTAGGTGTTGTGACGGGCATCTTTTGGATTTCAAAGTACCTCAAGAAGTAGTCAAATAGAAGGTAGGCTGTGCTCTTCTGGAAGAACAGATCAGCCCTTAGTTTTTGCAAAGGCAATCCAGGTAATAGAGATGGTACCATAGGTTCTGTGACCTGAGGTTAATGTCTCAAACATGTCTCACACTGTGCAACCATTTTAGCAATTTGGCTACTTAGGCCCAGCCACCATACTGACTGCTGTGCTCGAGCCCTAAACTTTGATATTCCCATATGTCTCTCGTGCAACTGAGTTAAGATCTGCATTTTCTCTGGAATTACCACTCTCTGCCCTTTCATCAAGATGCCATTAGCAATGTGCAGCACCTTTGATGGACCCAATAAGGTTTTATGTCTTTTTTCCATTTCCTCCTGTCCTGGCCACCCTATCTTACATCACTCCCTCAACTGCCTGTAGTTTGTGTCATGTTGCTGTGCTTCCGCTATTTGTTGTAGTTTTGACTTTGAAGCTGGCAAGCCATGATGTACCACATCTACAAGAACTTGTGTTTCTATTTCCAGCTCCCTTTCCTCGCTTGAGAGTTCTGACTATTGGGGCTCTTGACAATGCATCCAGAGTAAATAATGCCTTGCCTGGAACATGCACTTTGTTGAATGTGTATCTCAGAAGTCTCAGGCAGAATCTCTAAATCCTGGGGCGTGAGTCATCCAGTGTCTTTGTTCCCATCTGTGTCTTGTTCTTCAAAAACTTGCTGCAACAATAGCTTGGTACGACATACTACTGCATAATGCCCCCATCTCCAGTATTTCCGACATTCCGCATCCTTAGTGGTGCATTCCTTCCAACCGTGAGAAGGTTCGGACACAATTTGTACATTTACTCATTATGGATGTCTGTTTTATTGCATATCCTGATTGTTTTTTACTGTTATATGCTCCCTGTTTTCATTTTGCAGGTACTGAAACTGCATCCACTTTGCTTTTTCATCAGTCTGTGGAGAACTGACCCGCATAATAGCTGGCTGCCATTTAACTCTCCCATTCTGTTTCACCTGACTGAGAGCTCTGCTCAACATCAAGTCTGAGTCCAGCTGGAGTTTTTTTCTGAAAGTGCCATGTTTCTTATTCGCACAACAATGCAATCACGTCTTAATTTGTTTTTCAAAATTTCAAAATTACAGTGGCCTGCCAGGTTATGGACAGCCTTTATAAAGTGATCAGTTGTTCTTGTTTACACATATTAAATGCGTATTGGCTCTCTCAAAAATAACGGTATGCTCCCCCACAAATAGGTTATTGAAACAGTTTTCAACTGCCACATAGTTGAGCATTTGTAGGAGTCTTGGACATGGCACAGACTGAGCAGCTCTTAACATACCGGGAGACATCATGGGTCATATTGGGCCATCAACTGCAATTTTGAGCCCAGAAAGGTGTGAACTGAGTCCATAAGATTTAGCTCCAGAGATGTAGGTACATAAACCTTCCCTTCTGGAACTCCATCAGAGCAGGTTCAGTGCGAGTGGCCTCAGAGATCTGATCGTTGATGGACCATTGGATGGGACCTATGATCATGGCTGCAGGGAGGATAGGTTCAGGAAGTGCAATGCTCTGATTGGAGCAATGGATGCAGGAGAGTGCATCGGCCTTTTGGTTCTTGGATCCTGTCCGGTAAATGACAATAAAATTTAATTGAGTGAAGAACAGGGCCCAGCAGGCTTGTCTAGGGTTAAGAGGCTTATCATCACGGAGGTATTCTAAGTTGCATTGATTGGTAATGACCTCAAAAGGATGCTTGGCTCCCTCCAGCCAGTGACACCATTTCACCAAGGCTAGTTTAACGACCAGGAGCTCACAGTTGCCAATGTCTTAATTCTGCTCCACCGCGGACAGTTTTTTTAGAGTAGAAGGCACATGGATGACTCGTTGCCGTTAGAAAATACTGCTTCTACCCCAACTATGGAGGGATTGACTTCTACAATGTATGGAAGTTCTGCATCTAGGCCAGGGTAGGAGTGGTGCAGAAGGCTTCTTTGAGAGGGTTGAAAGGATTGGATGGCAGCCCTTGAGGCCAGTCCTTTACTGCTTGTATCTTCCTCTGGTCCATGTGCCATGATGCATGATGACATACCCAAGGAACTGGATCTTGTCTTGTTGGAACTCAGATTTATCCAACTTGAGGTAAAGATGGAGTTCCCTAAACTGTTGGAGGACCGGTTTCACGTGGTGGTGATGTTCGTCCAGGATCTGGGAGTAGAAAGTATACAATCATGAAGTGATAGATGAACACCCGGAAAACCTCATTCATGAATGCTTGAAACACTGAGGGTGAGTTGGAAAGGCCATACAGCATGACGTGATATTCGTAGTGGCCTGATGGTTTTATAAAGACGGTCTTCCATCCATGACCCTCGCAGATCCAAATGAGGATATACGTGCTACGCAGGTCCAATTTGGAGAAGACGCAGGCTCCAGGCAGTTGCTCAAGGTATGGTCTTAAATTTACTGACAGTTTCACAATTATGATAGTGTAGCATATCAATATGATCTCAAAATAGCTAGCAGATTAAGATTTATATGTTAAAATAACAACAACACATTACAGCATGTGTCTCTGATACTAGCATGTTAGTTTCACAACATAGATTAACATATAACATAAATTTTCATGTAACAGCCAGTATTTGTATCTGTAACAGTCACAAAATTATTAGTATATGTTTTCGGATAAAACCAGGTGTCTACAGTTACTTGATAGGACCGTTATTATCTTTTTTTCCCGTAGTTATCACTGAACAAATGTGCTGCGTTAAAGTAAAATAATAATTAATTTCTAAAAATAAATTAATCATATAAGCAGAGACGTCATGACAAACGTTTAGTGATCATTTGAACACGACTGAATGAATTCAAGGCGCACATTTTCATCAGCAGAATTCTCTAAGCGAGTCACAGTTCACAGTTGGATGGATCGTGCATCCCTCTTCCAGGTCCACTTTTAAAAACTCACACACAGCTACTTGGCTGATCAAGTCACACACCATCAGCAAGACAAGAATTTGCTTTTATCGGGCCACCATCATAATTACACTTTGCTCCTTAATTGCTGGAGCATCTGAAAGAGGGTCAGGGCCTTCGTTCTTTTATAGATATTTTTCCGTGTGTGTCCAGTTTGAAGTAGCCAAAAGCTGAAGATGCACGGAGAGGTTAAGCAGACATCAGCAATGAGAGTCCATCTGCTGGGCCCCTGTGGACGGGTCAGTGGCTTGATGAGGGCCGATCGTTATCTCTAGCACAGCAGGTTCTGTCACAGGTCTGTGGAAGGGTTGCCGTGACATGACTTCTCTCAACAGGGTGCCAACAGAAACCAGATCTAAGCCAGCAATAACTGGCTGATCCATGCCAGGACGTGCCACCCTGTCCTGCCACTGCCACTGACTAAAGTCATCAGCTCCACCAACTACAAAAGAGGAGGAATGGGGCAAGGACAAATCATGAGTGGAATATGAAAATAAATTAACTGAGGTCAGTAGTTTGGGTAATTTCTCAAATAATTTCACTTTTAACTACTTTACTACTACACTTTACTACTACAGTTTTACAGCCTTAAGGTCACATTAGCAAACTGTCCACCTTCAGGTCGTTGTACACATCTGATTTACTGATTTCCTAAAGTAAACATAAAAATAACATTAATATTGTTAAAAATGTTTTAAGATGATTTTTAAGAGACATCTATTTTTATCTCCCATTCAGCATTCCAGTGCATTATGTATTTTTTGTTTTGTATACAAATTAAGCATTTAAAAACATACCATCTTACTAAGACATATTATTTATTATAGTAGCCTGTTATACTGTTACAAAGATCTGGTTGATTTACATTCCAAGTTATCAGAATTTTATTGTGGCCATATAAATATCAGCAACTGTACCAAATTTATTATTTTGCTAAGTTTGGGAACTGAATAAAACTGAAGTGTATGAGTATGATCTCCATATTATCATACATCATACTATATGAGCCATAAAAGCCTGATGCATCAAATATGATACTCAACAAAAAATACATATGCAGACTTTTTTTATTATTATTATTTTTTAATTATTATTATTTATGCAGATTGGATAAAAAAAAAAAAAAAAAAAAAAAAAAAAAAAAAATAAAAAGAATGTTTCAGGATAATATTATTACTATTGCTATTCTTTGTGACCAAAGTTAATGTTATTACTTGCTATTTTTTGTTAACATGCACTTTTCTAGTATTTCATGTTTCAGGCTAATATTATTACTATTGCTATTCTTTGTGACCAAGCAGGGTTTTCTCATACTATAAGTGTTGCTTTAAGATGTTGACAGCAGGAATACATATTTGTTTGTTTGTTTAGAGAAATAGCCTTTGACATACAGTACTAACAAATTCTGAATCAAAATTTAAATAGTTAACCCCTGACTGGTGTGGTAATGACCATTACTTCGAAATCCTACAGCTAACATGATTCTTACATTCATGAGAATTTTCCCCTGAAGTTTATTTGAGAGATTAAATGTTAAAAAGTTAAAATGGCTAATCATTGTAAAACATCCACTGTCCTTTTAAATGTAACACTTCAGCACCTATTAGGAGGAAATTTAATCATCATAGAAATTCATCATACATTTTTCTTGAAATTAATTTTCAAGGAGAAAAAGAAAAAAGAAAAAAAAAGTTTAATGCTATAATAAATTATCCTTTAAAATTACAATTCTGCGTCAACCTTTTAGACAATGGTGGTAATAAAACCGCTGGTGCCCGAACATCATCTCAAGAGAAGCAGAATGACCCAGTGCTCGAATGATTCTTGGCAAGGAGTTAATTCCCAGACCGCCCAAAATGAGCTGCCTTTCTGCACCACAGTGGGACACTGCAAATGTCCCACATATGCTGTATCAGTACAAGTGAGCAGTTGATACTGTTTCCCACTTACTCAGTGATAAGAGAGCCTGCTGCTCTGCGGTATGTTCCCATCACCTCTCCCTTGCCCCCCCTCTATCATTTCTATCCAGGCTGCTCGCAACCTGTTTTCCCAAGTGCCAGTGGCCAGGCCTGTTCTGAGCTTGGGTTTACTGTGTCTCAGCCCCTGGAGATGCTGTCCGTTTGCTGGCTGGAGGCCTAGTTATCGAGCCTGGGCATCCAGCCCTCCCTTCCATGTGCTCGCTGATGCACTGGGGCCGTCCTGCCTGTCTATCATGCGATTGGAGTTATGTCTCCTTCCCGCTTGGATGATCTGTTGACTGGGCAGAAGCGTGTCATCCGCCACGCAGTCTCCCGTTTATAGCTGTTTTGCTGTATGCAGACAGATCCAAGCTGTGGTAATAGTCATGCTAGGCGGTGACAAGGAACCATGTGCCAGCAAACTAGGCCATATGGAGGCTTAGCGAACGGATTTCAGAGTTAGTCATCTGCATTGCTTGTTGGGAATGCAAACATGTTGCCATGATTCCATCCTCTTTATTTGCATTTGGACTGTAATATTATTTACTATTTGGTTTGCTTTCAAGGGTGAAAGTACAGTACATGCAGGAGAAACAAAATGGCACAAAGGCTTTTGTTTAGAGGATTTAGCTAATTGTTTCCGGACACCAATAATCAACAAAAACAGGTTTCAGGCTGAACATACATACACACACACATACATTCTGATGCCCTTTTAAATCTCACCTCATTACGTTGTTTTTGCCAAGTAAACTCCCACATTTACATATATATTTATATATATATATTTCATTCAATTCAAATATGATACAATAATTTGCACATATCTTAATCATTGATGTATTGCATTTTGTTTTCCCCTTCAATATAAATATATAAATAAATAAATAAATAAATAAATAAATAAAAACCACAGAGCCTTTATTAAGAAACTAAGCATTTACATATCATCTTTAGACATATCTTTGGGCGACATAGAGTAACAACTGATATTTATATGCATTTTATGTAAGTATCTGCTATACTAAAATATCTCATTGATGTACATTACAAGCTACCAGAATTTCATTATACTTTTTGGCCAAATATCAGCAACTGCATCAAACTGCATATTTTTGCTCTGTTTGTGCCTGTGAATAAAACTGGGGTGTTTTGATCCTCATCAAGTATGAACTTCGTATTCTCACTTACTATATGAACCATAAAAAGCCTGATGTTTCAAATATGAATCTAAAAAAAAAAAAAAAAAAAAAAAAGGCCATCATCAATTTTTTTTTTTTTTTTTTTTTTTTAAACATTGCTCAATTGACTTCCTGCCAGTGGCTCCTATGGCTTGCATGACTGCTGTTGAAAGCATATTCTCATTTATATCTGGGTCCAAGGTGATGACATTGTACTGCAAAATCCTCCATACCAGAATTCATTATACTTTTTGGCCAAATATCAGCAACTGCATCAAACTGCATATTTTTGCTCTGTTTGTGCCTGTGAATAAAACTGGGGTGTTTTGATCCTCATCAAGTATGAACTTCGTATTCTCACTGTATCCTACTATATGAACCATAAAAGCCTGATGTTTCAAATATGAATCTAAAAAAAAAAAAAAAAAAAAAAAATTTTCATTTTTTTTTTTTTTTTTTTTTTTTTTTATCATTGCTCACATTGACTTCCTGCCAGTGGCTCCTATGGCTGCATGACTGCTGTTGATAAGCATATTCTACTCAGCGGATGCAGTTATATCTGGTCCAAGGTGAGCTGTTGTTTTGTTTGTCTGACATGATTGAGAGGATGCTGTACTGCAAAATCCTCCAGGCCTGTTCTCGAAGAGACCAAATCAAATACAGTGAGCTCTTCACACTGCTTCCTGGTGCTATTGCTTCAGAAGACAAGAATCTTCCTGGCAGCTTCCGTCTTTAATGTATAACTCAAAGATATGTATGACTTGACCTAAAGTCCAAAGTGCACATGAGTGGTAGAAGAACCATTGACTGGCAATCAATTCTATACAGGAAAAAACTTCATACATTCAGTGAGAGTCGTTCACTTCCTCTGCAGAGATTCCCTGACCTTCACTATAAAGGAAAATATTTTTTATAGCATGCAGTGTAAATCTAGTAAACCGTGGGTAAGGTCAGGAGATCAGACTTGTGTCAGAGCAGTCACACACATGTTCAAGACCATATGGGCCATTCACTGAGCTCCCATGGGGACACCGGTTCAAATGTGGGCTGTGTTGTTTCCTGATCCCATATATATCCCATCTCTCCTGGTTCATTTCCAATTAACCTTTGCTGTCTTATCTCAAATAGGGAAGCAAAAATAAATAAATAAATAAACACAATAAAAAAAAAATGGACCTCTGACCATGGAGTGCAATTACAAGATCTTGCTGGGTTTGCTGATAATATTTAAAGATTGTGTTACCTTGTTGCACGTTACTTTATGATGGAAAAATGTCTCTCAAACTAGCATGATGATCACTTGTTATAAAGAAGAACATAAGCACATTTATTTATGAGATGCCAGGTCCATAGGTGCGGAATTAAGGAAAATAAATACTTTTAATCAGAAAGGACACATTAAAGGACATTTATAATGGTAAGTGTTTTTTTTTTTTTTTTACTGATTTATATACTGATATATATATATATATATATATATATATATATATATACTTACTGACCCCAGACTTTTTAGTGTAATATCCAGTATTTGAATAGTATATATTTCATACTACTTAGAAAATTAGGCTTTTGGAAAACGATCTGCTGTTAGGCTAGTTTAACACATTTTTGTTAGAGGTGTTGTATAAACTATATATCGTATTTCCTTGGCACTCTTCAGAATATTTGTTTAACATTTAGAAAAGAGGATTTGACTTCCTGAGGCTCAGCTCTGTATGTTGATCAGTTTAGAAGTATTATTGTTTCTCGTCATTGTACTCAAACAATCATTTCAGCTTCTTCCCAGCTAATTTCTTAGGAAAATAAAATGAATTTTAACTAATCTGAGTGTCTTTGTTTTCTAAGCCGCTTAGCACTGGGGACAATATTTAGGAGAAAACATTTGCCAAACAAATTGATTTGAAATATGCACTGTGCATTAATATTTCATGAAACAATATGAATATTTGATATCAATCTGTATTCCACTTATTGAGTTACATTTCTCTGTCTGCGACTCAAAGGTGTTTCCTCCCTCATTTTTTTATGAGAAATAACTGTATAATGAAAGGCAAAAATATGCTAAAAATTGCCAAATGCGCAGAAATGAAAACTGAAGTGAAAACTGACGTGAAAACTGCTCAACGGATCACCGGCACCCAGTTAACTTCCACTGAGAACATTTATCACAAGCGCTGCCTGGGCAGGGCAAGAAACATCATCAAGGATGCCTCTCATCCTAACCATGGACTTTTCACCCTCCTTCCATCCGGCAGGCGTTACAGGAGTCTACGCTTTCGCACTAGTAGGCTCAGGAAGAGCTTCTTCCACGAGGCTGTGACACTTCTGAACTCCACACCACCAATCTAACCTGCACCTGCTCTTACTGCACTGGTCACAGTACTTTACATACATGTATTGCACTACTCATATTTTGCACAGACTGCACATTGTTCAAGCTATTACACTGTAAACTGTCTAAAGTTGTTACTGTACAAAGCACAGTAAACTATTTCTATAAAAAAAATATCATTGCACTACTGTTATTTTGCATAGAATACATTGTTTGACAATACTATTGCACACTTTTCTGATTTATTACCACTGTTCTTATGTTGCTGCTGTTCTTAATGTATATATAATCCTACATTGCTCTGTTCATAATGTACATATAATCCCTACATTACATTCCTATTTACTGTATATTCTGTATATACTCTGCTCAACACTGTATATAGCAACTCCACTGTACATTCTGTAAATCATAGCTTCACTTACTCTGCACTTATATGTATATAAAACACTATATTCTTGCACTTCTGGTTAGATGGTAACTGCATTTCATTAGCTCTGTACTTGTACTTGTACTGTACTCATATATATATGAGCCTTCAATTGTTACATGTCTGTGGTTTTCTGTGTTAGTTTTCCTTTGACCTAGTTTTTGACCTAGTTTTCACCAGTCTATTTGATAGTCATTCTGTTCACTCGTGTTGGTTGTTTATCTAGTTTGTCCTGTTCATTTAAGCCCTGTGTTCTCCTAAGTTCCTTTCTTCTGTATTACAAATGTCTCATGTTGTTTGTGCTGCATTTTCACTGAGTTTCTCCAGTGTTTCTTTTGTGGATTTATTAAAATATTGTTATTTGTACCATTACATTACATCAAGCTAAATTTAATTTACCAGTGGGAAACTTGAAATCCTTACTAAAACCTGAGTTATTAAGATATAGTAGGGAAGTTTTGATTTCTGATGCAAAATTAGATACTGATTATGCCCTTAGCTACTAATTTGTTTCACCTGGGTCTTCTTGTTTAATTCCCTCATCTTGAACTGTGTATTTTTATCCCTTGTTTAATTCTTTTGTCAGTTTTTGTAACTTTTCAGTTCTTGCTACACTTTTATAGTTTAGATGCTGTATCTATGTGCTCCAGAATTTTGTTTATTAAAATACTGACTGCTCAAAATTAATACTCTTCATTGTTTGATTGTGACACGTATATTACAATAAAAAAAACAGTTATTAAACTATATTTGTTAGTTTAAAGCATATTATCGACTAAAATGGCTATATTATATTTTAAAAAAGCCACCTTTATGTACCCATGATAAATATGCTTACTGTTGTTGTATGCTTTTAAATGGTCTCCAGTTTAATTGTATTGCGTGTGTGCACTTTGGTATACTATGTACAGTAAGTGGGACTTAGTGCATGACTCTAAATAATATCTGCGAATCACATTCACCGTATTCCTGATATATCACACATTCCTAAGTGACATGTGTATAAAAACCTGCAATTTAAATTTCAATGAAGTGCTCAGAGTTGGTCCGTGAGCTGGTTTCTCCTGGGAGAGCAGCAATGCAGGCAAGATTCAAGCAAGCAAACACCATCTGGGAGGGTTTGTATCTGTATTTGCAATCTGAATTTTGTCAACACACATATTGATTTGACATGACCTTTGATAATGTCAAAGCTTCCTAATGTGCCCCCTGCAGCCTGCCACTGCAGCCAGCACAGCTTAGTATAGCAGATACTTGTATGTCCCCTGTTGCAAGGACAAAACTGTGTGTGTGTGTGTGTGTGTGTGTGTGTGTGTGTGTGTGTGTGTGTGTGTGTGTGTGTGTGTTACAGGAAGAAGTGCCATTGATATGGTGATTAAAAAATAAATAAAAAATAAACAAAAAACAAAACAAAAAACAAAGTGAAAGTGAAAAAAAAAAGGAGTTAAACTCTCTTACCACTAGCCATGACTTCCCCAAAGGAAAAGAGAGCAAGTGTAAGTAACTCTTAGAAATAAAAGTGAATAGTATTTTCCCAGACTACATACATGGAGCTGCTGATACATACATACTGTAATATATGTAATGTATATTGCTTTATATCAAGTCTGATATTGCTTACTTATCCTGCCCTATATAATTTTCAGATACAAACAGTACATGTACATTTCTCTGGGTAGATTAAGTCAATGCAAGTAACCTTTATTTATATAGTGCTTTTACATTTACATTTACATTTAGTCATTTAGCAGACGCTTTTATCCAAAGTGACTTACAAATGAGGACAATGGAAGCAATCAAAAACAACAAAAATGATATATAAGTGCTATAACAAGTCTCAGTTAGCCTAAACGCAGTATACGTAGCAAGGGCTTTTATATAATATAATAAATAAAAAGAAAAACAGATAGAATAGAAAAAGAATAGAGCAAGCTAGTGGTAGAGGTCTTTTTTATAATTGTATAATAAATAAAAAGAAAATAGATAGAATACAAAAAGATTCGAAAGGTAGTTAGATTTTTTTTTTTTTTTTTTAATTTTTTTTTAATAGAATTAGAATAGTGAGTGCTAAAGTTAGAGGGTCAAATAAAGATGGAAGAGATGTGTTTTAAGCCGATTCTTGAAGACAGTTAAGGCCTGCTTGGATTGAGTTGGGCAGGTCATTCCACCAGGAGGGAACATTTAATTTAAAAGTCCGTAAAAGTGACTTTGTGCTTCTTTGGGATGAAAGTGAAAAAAGTGAAAGTCGTGACATTTGTCAAGTATGGTAACCCATACTCGAAATTGGTGCTCTGCATTTAACCCATCCAAGTGCACACACACAGCAGTGAGAAGTGAACACACTGTGAACACACACCCGGAGCAGTGGGCAGCTATATCCAGCGCGCCGGGGAGCAACTGGGGGTTCAGTGCCTTGCTCAAGGGCACTTCAGCCATGGGTATTGGGGGTGGAAGAGAGCGCTTTTCATTCACTCCCTCCCACCTACAACTCCTGCCAGCACCGAGACTCGAACCTGCGACCTTCTGGTTACAAGTCCAAATCTCTAACCATTAGGCCACAGCTGCCTAATGGTTAGATGGCACAATCAAGCGACATTCACTTGCAGAACAAGCAGAGCAAGCTTCTAGAGGGCACATAATTCTGAAGTAATGAATTTAGGTAAAGGGGTGCAGAGCCAGTGGTGGTTTTGAATTGTATGCGAGCAGCTATTAGTAGCCAGTGCAAATTGATAAACAGAGGGGTGACGTGCATTCTTTTCGGCTCATTAAAAATTAATCTTGCTGCCGCGTTCTGGATTAATTGTAAAGGTTTGATAGAACTGGCTGGAAGACCTGCCAAGAGAGCGTTGCAATAGTCTAGCCTGGACAGAACAAGAGTTGTGCAGCATGTTCCGAAAGAAAGGGCCTGATCTTCTTAATGTCTTAATGTTGAATAAAGCAAATCTGGAGGACCAGACAGTTTTAGCAATGTGGTCTGAGAAAGTTAGTTGATCATCAATCATAACTCCAAGGTTTCTGGCTGTTTTCTTTTAACAATACAGATTGTGTCAAAGCATTTTACAGTATTAAATATGAAAATAGTGTGTCAATAATACAAAATTACAATAGTAAAAACTCAATTTCAGTTAAAGAAAACACATAATTCAACACACAGATCACATCATCCAAAACAGTATCCGTGCAATCAAATCGACGATATCACTGGATATTAAGTGTCACATGGCAGCAACTCAATGCATTTAGGCATCTAGATGTGGTGAAGAGGACTTGCTGAAGTTCAAACTGAGCATCAGGAAAGGGGATTTAAGTGACGTTGAACGTGGAATGGTTGTTGGAGCCAGACGGGCTGGTCTGAGTATTTCAAAAACTGCTGATCTACTGGGATGTCTACAACCATCTCTAGGGTTTACAGAGAATGGTCCGAAAAAGAGAAAATATCCAGTGAGCGGCAGTTGTGTGGAAGAAAATGCCTTGTTGATGTCAGAGGTCAGAGGAGAATGGACAGACTGGTTAGAGATGATAGAAAGGGAACAGTAACTCAGATAATCACTTGTTACAACCAAGGTATGCAGAAAACCATCTCTGAATGCACAACATGTCGAACCCTGAAGCAGATGGGCTACAGTAGCAGAAGACCACACCGGGTGCCGCTCCTGTCAGCTAAGAACAGGAAACGGAGGCTACAATTCGCACAGGCTCACCAAAATTGGACAATAGAAGATTGGAAAAATGTTGCCTGGTCTGATTAGTCTCAATTTCTGCTGTGACATTCAGATGGTAGGGTCAGAGTTTGGCGTAAAGAACATGAACGCATGGATCCATCCTGCCTCGTCTCAAATGTTCAGGCTGGTGGTGGTGGTGTAATGGTGAGGGGGATATTTTCTTGGCAGACTTTGGGCCCCTTAGTACCAACTGAGCTTTGTTTAAATGCCACAGCCTACCTGAGTATTGTTGTTGACCATGTCCATCCCTTTATGACTACAGTGTACCCATCTTCTGATGGCTACTTCCAGCAAGATAATGCACCATGTCACAAAGATAAAATCATCTCAGACTGGTTTCTTGAACATGACAATGAGTTCACTTTACTCAAATGGCCTCCGCAGTCACCAGATCTCAATCCAATAGATCAACTTTGGGATATGGTGGAATGGGAGATTCGCATCATGGATGTGCAGCTGACAAATCTGCAGCAACTGTCTGATGCTATCATGTCAATATGGACCAAAATCTCTGAGGAATCTTTCCAACACCTTGTTGAATCTACAGTATGCCATGAAGAATTAAGTCAGTTCTGAAGGCAAAAGTGGGTCCAACCCGGGACTAGCAAGGTGTACCTAAGAAAGTGGCCAGTGAGTGTATATAAATATATATGGAACATTCCAATCATATCATTCATCATTCCAATCAACCAATCAGAATTGAAAGATATTTTTTCAGGAAATGTCAGTTTTACGCTTACACTCAGGATTAGGTGTTTCTACACCCTTGTTAATCAGCTATCATTTCCCTCTGATTTAAGGAATTAATTATGAGTAAGGTTAGGTTTAGGGGTAGGGATTGGGTTAAGTCTGTATTTTTGGACAGTAATGTTGATCCAGGAACATGTCTAGATATATGCTAATATATGAAATTTCTCAACTTTCTAAAAAAAAATAAAAAAAAATAAAAATAGAAATCCAAACTTTCCAATTTTCCTTTCTTTTCAGAACGATAAATTATCACACACACATACATTCAAAACCATGCATCCAAATTCCTGTTGTGTGTGTGTGTGTGTGTGTGTGTGTGTGTGTGTGTGTGTGTGTGTGTGTGTGTGTGTGTGTGTGAAATAATAGGACTTTAAATGTATGGCTTTGAGATGGTTTATGAGAAACACATGTTGAACATTTATTATTATTATTATTTTTTTTTTATGTTCATTAAAAATTCTAAAATTCAAAAGGGAGGCAAACAGTTCTCTCTATAACTATAAACTATAAGTGATCATGTCAATTTAATTCCAGTGGCACTTTACTTTTACCCTAGAGGAAATTAGGAAAACATAAGGGTCAGTATTTTTACTTTGTGTTTGGCTGAGACTTGCAAAACTTTATGCCCCATTTGTGACTTAAGCACTAGGTTGAGAGGCACTTCATTATAAATATATCCATTAATGTTCCTCTTCTCTCTGTCTTACACACAAATGCTGGATCAATATGGCTGCCAATTATGCAGTTGTGCTGATGTACTTATAAAAAGCTTTCATAGCTCACTGGACAGTGAAATCACCCCAGGAGCTGGAGACCTTACAAAGCAGCGGCCTGGAGTAATGCCAGAAACAAACAACTACACCACGGTGAAGCACCAGTGGAGAAACCGGGCTGAGAGAGGGTCCAAACAAATGCTCCTCTCAGGGTTATGCTAAATGCTTTGTTGCTGTTGCAGATAAAGACCTCTGCTGTCAATATAGATGACAGTTTGCCCTATAAAACGCCTTTAGAGATTTTCTTGACTTGAGCATGTGGTTGAATTAATGCTAGTGGACATTGATTTGTTTCCTGCAAACTAGAATCACTCCATACACATTAAATTTCTACCCGTGATCAAAGACATTTCATACATAAATATGAGTGTTATTTAGTATTCAGTATTTAATGACCACTGTGGAAAATATATTTTCTAAAAGTAAACACCTAAAATCCTAAAATATATAAAAATTCCACTAGAAATTCACGAATGACCTGTAATATGCATAAATAGTTTCATTTAAACAAGACTTGCTCTGTTCTTAGAGGAGGTCAGGAAAATTTGTATTTCACAGGAGTACTTTACTTCTTTGTGATTTCTATCATGTCCAAATCAAACAAGGTATTCCACGCATGACCTCTAAAAATTACGCAGTAAATTACTTGTTTTTTGGCTTACTCACGGGTCTGAGTGTCCTCTGAGAAATCTAATCCCGTCTGTGGGTTGGCATTTTTGTAATTGGGGTTTATTATGTATTTTTACAATGTGTCTTCTCATTGGAGCAAATACTGTAACTAAACTAAATTCCTCATCTCTGGTGCCCCATCATTATGGATTTAGACCTTTTTGCCAATAGTCTGGTACTGCTGGCATTGTAGTACTGCTGGCATTACATCTGACATAAGGGAATTCATTAAATGAGAAAATTTAGATCAGTGAAACTGCAGAACAGTCACTCTAAAAGCTCCATCAGGTGTTATTCTCACACAAATTAATAAATACAAATATAACAATAATACACAAAAGATTGGAATCATTTAAAATTATATCAACATTTCGTCACGGAACTAGAACAGCATAACAATTATATTCTCAAACAGACTGGAATGAGACTTTAAACTTATATTTTATTCATTTATTTTAATTTTTGAAAAACAAAGTATCATGGTCAGAAACTGTGTTTATTTTCAGTACATATTAATACACTGAGAAATTAAGATTCTACAGCTGGATATATTATAATAGAAACCATGGAAATATGAGATATCATAACATATAATATATATAACTAAAATAACATTTTTGTGGTATTAGCTCCCCACAAAGAAACATGACCTCACGCCACATATTGATAATAATAAGAAATGTTGCTTGAGGTGAAATCAGTGGTATTAGTGAATGACTTTTGAAGGATGGAGTAACACAGAAAACGAGCCAATAATGGTGGAAAAAGACAGCTTTGAGGACTGGAAAAAAATTAGCTTTGGCTGAATTACAGGGTGACACCCACAAAAATCCACACACATATACAACTTATGTACCTGGAGGAACCAAAACAGAGATATTGACGGACCAGGGAGTCATCACAATTTTTACCTTAGGTTTTGTCATGCTCGCTTTTTATTTATTGCCTCAGTTATTCGGCTGACCCAGGGGAGCGATTTTCCACTGAGGACGACAGGGAAACCAGAGAACGCCTTTAAGGGACTGTGCTCTTTCAACAATGACTATTCCAGGTCTGCCACTGCATGCTGTGCTTCCCAAAAGCGGAGAGGAAAAGACATGGACAGCTTGATTGACGACCGACCGAGGTTTAATCCGGATGTCCTCAGGGACTCTCAGAGGAGCCCTAGGGAAGACGGGTCCCCGGTGGAGCCAAAGGTCAGATGCCGGAGTTTGCGGCCGGCTGGGATTGGAAGAACGAGGTGAGTCATAACTGGATGTCATGGATCCTGGAGGGCCGAAGTGCAGCTCATTAGAAACAGCGCAATCCCAAGCTGGTGGAGGGAGAAGCCTGAGGACAAGGACTGATGAGCTGCACGGACAAGCGGCAAGAGGCAGAGCCGAGGAGCTGTGATGACACCAGTAGAGCCGACGAATTCAGAGGGGACTGGCTGAAACCAGTGGAGGAGATGGGACCAGGAAATCTGATAGGGTACTCGGAGGAAAGGAAGATCTCTCGGACGGGACCGGAGCCTCTAAAAAAAATCCGGGACGGGACCGTTAGAAGAACGACAAGGGTAATTGAGGGTGGGACTTGGGTGGGAATTGGATCTGCAGACCCACAGATCTATAAGGTTCATGTCCGCTTCTGGCTTTAAGGTGGACTGATCAGCGTGCTTAGTCTCCTCGTCTTCTGTGGGCTCTGGCTCTGATTCCTGAATCGAGCCCTGTTGGTGTCTCAGGCTCGCTGATTGTGAGGGAAAGGCACCATGCTGGAGCATCCAGCCCAAATACTGATAATAATACACTTTATTTTATAAAGCACCTTTAAAAGTTGATTCTAAAAGCGCTGCACACTGTCATAGGTCGTCACGGAAAGAGAACAGCAGACGAAGATTTATATTCGTCGTCACGGAAAGAGAACAGCAGACGAAGATTTATATTCCTGCAAACAGACTTTCTGAGACTTCGGACTTGGTACAACTCAAACATACGCTAATATAACCGACAAACGTTAGAACAGAAACAAGAAAACTATAAGTACACACATGGTCAATGAGAAAACTCTACAGGGACAGCTGGACGAGGATTAACTAATCAGAAACCATGGAAACTAATGAGAGCTCATAACAGACAAGACCTTTAACTAAACTGAACGTAATTGTGACAATAATGTTCTAACATTTTTATTACTACAAATATAACACTAATTCTCAATAGATTGGAATCATTTAAAATTATATTTTATTCATTTATTTATTTTTGAAAAAAAAGTATCATGGTCTGAAAGGCTGTGTTTATTTTCAGTAATATTAATACACTGATACATTAATATTCTAATATATATATATATGATAACAGTTTCCACAAATAAAACATTAAGCAGCAAATATATTGATAATAATAAGAAATGTTGCTTGAGCATCAAATCAGCATATTAGAAATATATAATAATAATAAATTAACACAGAAAACTAAAAGATCATAAAGACAAAGAAAAACAGAAAAATAAAGTAAAAAAAAATCATAAAAAAATCACCACTGAAAAAAAAAAAAAATAATTAACATTAATTACATTAAGAAAACAAAAACACAAAACACACACATCTTATGTTAATGTAATAGCGATAAAACAGAATATTGAGTCATTGAGTCATTACAATTTTTACCTTATTTTTTGTCATGCTACCCTTTTTATTTATTGCCTCAGTTTATTTATTTTTTTTGGAGCATTTTTTCACTGAAAGGATATTTTATCCAAAGAACGCCTTTATCAATCACTACTGTGCTCTTTCAACAATGACTATTCCAGGTCTGCCACTGCATGCTGTGCTTCCCAAAGCGGAGAGGAAAAGACATGGACAGCTTGATTGACCTTGTAATGCATTTCCTCAGCCACTCTCCTGGCAGCCATACAGAAGCGTGTCCCCTCCATCGCCACTCCTGGTCACGTATGCAGGAAGTTTGCGGCAGCCTGTAATGGATTGGAAGAACCAGTGGTGAGTCATAACTGGATGTCATGGATCCTAGATTTTGACTGCAGCTCATTAGAACACATGTTGTGCCTGTTTCGAAAGGACAAGAGACCTATAATGCTTAGTGGTGACAAAGGAACAAGATGGAATCTCATTTATTGTGTTGTTAGTGGAAGATGACTGGAGAGAATTGGCAGTAATGTCCTCTGGGAGGAAAGCAAAGAGTCTAATAATCTACTGTGAAAGGACTTTTTGTCAATGACCTCAAGGAATAAAAAAAAAAAAAAAAAAAAAAGCTGTTAGACTGCAAAAATAAATCTTGTCAAGACAACCTTTGGATGTTGGCTCAACAACATTTTGTCTGAAAATTGTGTCTAGTTTAACCTGTTAAAAACCACCAACCATCACCCCTAATCAAAGCACAAAAATCCTAAAAAACCTAAAAAACCAAAAATTCAAACATTTTCTGACTTCAGTGTGCTACACACACAATTGTGGTGTTTTTGGAAAGAAAATCCTTTGGGCTTTACTATCCACCATCCAGAGTTGATAATGCTCAAAAAGATAAGAAGTTATAGACACTGAAGTGCCTTGAAAAAAATGGTACCACACTGAATTTTTTTATTTTGTTTTTCATATAAAAATACATGAAATCAGTCCTGGAGAAATCAAGAAAAGTAATGGGTTGAGAGTCACATCTCCTGAGTTTCTATTTCAAATCTGAAGAAGATACCCCTCTCCCCCCAAGCACTAGAAGCACTAGAAAAACACAATAACAATAACACAACATCCCCCCCACCCCCACCCCGTTTGAAGAAAAATATTTACCAAATGTATTGAGGGGTTCTACAAACTATTTTAGTCAATAAACATACCACTGCATAGTTTTTCAATTATAAAACAATAGACAGAATCATAGATATTGTATAAGTGATTTATTTGAGCATCAGAAAGATATAATAAGAATAATTTGAGTAATAAAAATAAATAAGAAAAAAACTATGTATGCCATTGACAGTACATGCTGAGGTTGCTAGAAATACAGCAATCACCCCACAGATGCTCATATAGTCAATAATCACATTGGCTGGTTAAACAGATGATAATCATACAGATGTGCCATATAGTCAATAATCACACTCTATTCATATGGGCTGCATTCATGTTGATAGCTGTGATTACACAGTAATCACACGCTGATGTGCGCTCAAAAAGATGGTAATCATGCAGATACAGACACATTCACCACAAAACACACACATATATGAAACGTTGAAGAAGAAAAAAAAAGAAAGATTTATTTGTGCAAAAAGCTGATCGCTAAGTTACGCCCCCTTCAGATGACAGGTGCGTCACAGCGCGCATCATGAGCCGTCATGAGAGAGTGCCAGAATTCCAATAATCAATATTCTGTGTATCTTTGACATTTTTTCTAGTGGATGGTCTCACTCTGTTTGTGACACTGTATTCTACAAAACCATGCTGTTTTTAACTACCAAGACACAGTTTTTTGAGAAAAAAAGTTATTCCATAACGGATACAAACAATACTGTCCTCAAAGAACTGAGACGTAAACAAAGGAATTAATATCCATATTATAACGTTATTGCTTTGTTGGACTAAAAGTGCTCTTTGGGATGCCATTCAGTGATGCACATTGGCATGCGATTACTGCATCCAGCTGCAGCTGATCACAGCGTGAGTATAGGTAGGCAGCAGGTGCAGCGCATATTCAGGTTTTCGCTGACCTGGCCGCTCAACGGTGGTACAGCAGTCGTGGTGATGGGACGTGACGTCTCAGTTCCCTCCTTCAGGGAACAAGGGTTACATACGTAACCGAGATGTTCCCTTTCAGAAAGTGGCATATTGGCTCCAAACAAAGGCTATAGAATGTAGCGGACGTGTTAGGGGTCGCCCAGCCCGCAGCTCTACAAATATCTGCCAGCGAGATGCCACAAGCCAGTGCCCAGTAGGATGTAACACTTCTAGTAGAGTGAGCTCGCAACCTGAATGGGCAGGGCACACCCTGTACATGATAAGCCAGGGTGATGGCACCCACTATCCAGTGAGCCATCCTCTACATAGAGACGGCATTCCCCTTCTTCCGACCTCCGTGACAGACAAAGAGCTGGTTTGAGGCCCTGAAGCTGTACGTCCTGTCTACGTAGCATCTCAATGCTCGGACAGGGCAAAGCAAAGCTAGGGCTGGGTCTGCCTTCTCGGAGGGCAGTGCTTGCAAGCTCACCACCTGATCCTTGAAAGGAGTAGTGGGAACCTTGAGCACATAGCTGGGCCGGGGCCTCAGGATTACCTGGGAGTCAGCTGGCCAGGGAGTAGAACAACTGGCAGTGAAAGGTTTCTGGAGAGGCAAACAGGTCTACCTGAGTGCTGCCCGCTTGTGCAGACCAGGAATGTGAATGGCACGAAGCAACCTCAGATGCTTCTGACTCCAGAGAAGGAGGAGGCGGGCAAGTTGCAACAAAAATGTGTGCAGGTCCCCTACCCTCTTGACAGAGGCCAATGCAAGCAGGAGCAGAGTTTTCATTGATAGAAACTTCAGCTCGACTGTCTGTAAAGGCTCAAATGGGCCCTGCTGTAGTCCTCTGAGCACTAGAGACAGGTCCCAAGAGGGTATGGGGGGCGTGGAGAATTTAGCCTTCTTGCCTCCCTAAGGAACCTGATGTTCAGGTCATGCTTCCCCACTGACTTCCCTCCCATGGGGTCATGGTTGGCAGCAATTACAGCCACATAGAATTTAAGGGTGGAGGGAGACAGCCTTCGCTCCAACCCTGCTGCAGAAAGGACAGCACAACACCGATCGGACATTTACGGGGGTCTTCTCGCTGAGAAGAGCATAATTCGACAAACAGGTTCCACTTCAAGGCGTAAGCGTGTCTCGTAGACAGTGCTTTCACCAAAGTGATGGTGTCAACTACCTCTTGGGGTAGGTCACGTCCAGGGACCAGACATGAAGTTTCCAGAGGTCTGTATGCGGATGCCACAGGGTGCCCCATCTTTGAGTCAGTAGATCCTTCCTCAAAGGAATCTGCCAAGGAGGAGTTGTCACAAGTAGCATTAAGTCTACTAACCAAGTCTGAGTGGGCCAGTAAGGCACCAAGAGCAGGACCTGCTCATCGTCCTCGTCCATCGTACTTGTGAAGGCCATGCGGCCAGCTTTGTGCCAGTGCGTCCATGCCGAGTGTGTCCTTGGCCAGGGAGTAGAACAACTGGCAGTGAAAGGTTTCTGGAGAGGCAAACAGGTCTACCTGAGTGCTGCCCGCTTGTGCAGACCAGGAATGTGAATGGCACGAAGCAACCTCAGATGCTTCTGACTCCAGAGAAGGAGGAGGCGGGCAAGTTACAACATGTGGCGGGAGCATAGACCACCTTATCGGTTAATGTACGCAACGGTCGCAGTGTTGTCTGTTTGGACCAGTACGCGCTTGCCTGGTAAGCGTGTCTTGAGACGGATCAAGGCCAGGTGTACTGCCAGCAACTCTAGGCAGTTGATGTGCCAGTGCAGTTGGGGGCCCGTCCAAACATAATTCAACTCCATTCCAAGAAAAGAGATCCTCTGCACCAAGGAAAGTTTGCTCTTTTCCCAGCTGACTCGAAGGCCCAACTGGCTGAGGTGCGAAAGCACCAAATCCCTGTATGCACACAACTGATCCTGAGACTGAGCTAGTATGATAAAGTCATCGAGGCAGTTGAGAATGCGAATGCCCTGTTTTCTCAGGGGATCAAGGGCTGCCTCTGCAATTTACGTGAAGACATGGGGCTACAGGGACAGCCCAGAGGGCAGGACGTCGTACTGATCTGCTCATCCTTTGAACGCGAACTGCAAAAATAGTCGGTGGTGCGGAAGGATTGACACATTAAAGTATGTGTCCTTCAGGTTGATCCCTGCAAACCAATCTTAGGGATGGAAGCGCCCGAAGATGCGTTTCTGCATCAACATCTTGAACGGTAACCGGTGGAGGGCCTGGTTTAAGACACACAGGTCCAAGATCAGTCTTAACCCACCACCTTTCTTGGGTACAACGAAGTAGGGGCTGTAAAACCCCATCTCCATATTGGCTGGAGGGACCATCTCTATCGCATCATTCACCAGTAGGACTGCAATCTCTGCACGTAACACAGGAGCATCAGCCACTTTCACTGATGTGAAGCAGATGTCTCTGAACATGGGGGGACGCCGGGCGAGCTGAATTGCATAGCTGAGTCTGATGGTCCAGAATACCTTCACAGTGGCCCAGGAAAGCACAGGTTGTAACAAAGGATACTAATCGGCATTGCTATAGACCCGGAGGGAGCAGCGCAGCCGAATCGCCCTCTCCAGAAAGCTCTGGTTCACCCTTCGATGCAGCGATCGACATCCGGTTGTCAGGAGGAGCACCAAAGGATACTGCTTGTACGCTCCTTGTAGAAGGCCCAGGGCATTCCATTGGCAGCTTAACTGGTTGCGGAGTACAAGAGGAGTGATGGTCCCCCGAGGATTGGATCTATGGAGGGTTTGTCATCACTGTTACCCTCAGACCACCCATGGTACTGCCTGAAGTATCCCCTGCCTGACTGCTGCCAAGACGAGAACTAGATTGAGGCAGAAGCAATGGAACTCCACCCCTTTCCAAGATCCAAGATGGCGCCGAGCATGGCGGCCGTGTTGCGAGCTCCGAGTAAACTTTGCAGTTTTTCGTTTGTTTTACTTGTTTTTTTGTTGTTCTACGTGTTGGATGTTGTTTGTATAACTGTCTAAGACAGACACACACTTCTAAACATTGGTTCCTACGTCGCGGAACGCAAACCGGACTTTGAGTTCTTGAACTCCGGCGCTTTGTTTACAGACACCGCATCAGAGCCCTTTGTCTGGGCTGCACGGGCACGACCGACGAAATTCCGCCGGAAAAGAGGGAAGAGAGCCGGCGTCCTTGTCAGACTCAGACGTCGTCCCCTCTGACCTCCTCTCCCATCAATTTTGCTGGCTAACGTTCAGTCACTGGACAACAAACTTTGCAAACTGCGGCCACGTATCTCATACCAACGAGAAACAAGGGACTGCTGCATTATTTGCCTCACAGAAACCTGGATGTCTGCAGTGGTTCCAGAATCGAGCTTACGGGGTTCTCCGTGCACCGCTCGGACAGAACGAAAGAGCTCACAGGGAAAAGCAGAGGTGGGGGCGTTTGTTTCTTTATCAACAACTCGTGGTGTGATGAAAGGAACCTACACTCTATTAAATCCTTCTGCTCCCCCCTGATCTGGAATTTCATATGCTTCTGTGTCGACCATTCTGGCTACCGAGGGAATTCACAGCGGTCATAATCACCGCTGTTTACATTCCCCCTCAAGCCAACACAGACCAGGCACTCAAGGAACTGTAAGGGAATATAAGTGAGCAGGAAACCGCGTACCCAGATGCAGCGTTTGTTGTTATGGGGGACTTTAACAAAGCCAACTTCAGAACAATAGCTCCGAAATATTTTCAACACATCACCATCAACACGCGTGGTGATCGTGCACTGGACCACTGCTACTCTCCTTTCCGGGATGCCTACAATTCTCTCCCACGCCCACCTTTCGGCAAATCGGATCACTCTTCCATTCTGCTGCTGCCTGCTTATAGGCAGAAACTGAAACGGGAAGCACCCGCCCTCAGGACAATTCAATGCTGGTCGGACCAATCAGACGCTATACTACAGGACTGTTTTGATCACGTGGACTGGGACATGTTCCGGTCAGCGTCGGATGACAACATAGAGGCGTACTCAGAAACTGTAACGTGTTTCATCAGGAAGTGTGTAGAAGATGTAGTGCCGACAAAAACAATCCACATCTACCCCAACCAAAAACCGTGGATTAATAGCGATGTTCGAGCAGCCTTGTCAGCGCAGACATCCGCTTTTAAATCCGGAAACGCTGATGATCGCAAACAAACCAGTTACGATCTCAGGAAATCAATCAAAGCCGCAAAAAGACAATACAAAAACAAAGTTGAAGAACAATTTAACACCAACGATACAAGAGGCATGTGGCAGGGAATCAATAACATCACAGACTTTAAAGGGAATAAACCAGCTACTGTGAACATTGCCGCCTCTCTACCGGATGAGCTTAATAACTTTTATGCTCGTTTCGAGGCTCACAACACCGCCCACACAAAGAGTGCTCCCACAGCTGCTGCAGAAGATGTGAGTGCACTCTCCGTCTCTGTCGCAGATGTAACCCGATCATTCTGACGGGTGAATATCTGCAAGGCTGCGGGTCCTGATGGCATCCCAGGCCATGTGCTCCGAGCATGCGCATTCCAACTAGCCGGTGTTTTTACAGACATTTTCAACCTCTCTCTCTGTCTCTCTGTGGTTCCCTCATTGTGCCCATACCAAAGAAAAATAAAATCACATGCTTAAATGACTGGAGGCCTGTTGCTCTCACACCCATCTTCAGTAAGTGTTTTGAGAGACTCGTCAGAGACTACATTTGCTCTGTGCTGCCTGCCTCACTGGACCCACTACAATTTGCATATCGTAGCAACCGTTCTACAGACGATGCTATTGCTTTCACCCTACACACTGCTCTCTCCCACCTGGAAAATAAGAACACCTATGTGAGAATGCTGTTTGTGGACTACAGCTCAGCATTTAACACCATAGTGCCTGCCACACTTGTTGCGAAGCTCCAGACTCTGGGACTAAACAGATCTATATGCAGCTGGATCCTGGACTTCCTAACAGGCAGAAGCCAGGTGGTCAGAATGGGCAACAACACTTCATCCCCGATGACCCTCAACACTGGTGCTCCTCTGGGCTGTGTCCTCAGCCCACTCCTGTACTCCCTGTACACACATGACTGTACAGCCACACACAGCTCCAACGTCATCATCAAATTCGCTGATGACACAACGGTGATAGGCCTGATCACTGACAACGATGAGACGGCCTACAGAGAGGAGGTGAGCACCCTGACTAAATGGTGTCAGGAGAACCACCTCTCACTCAACATCAACAAGACCAAGGAGCTGGTGGTGGATTTCAGGAGTAAGAGCAGAGAACACACACCCATCACCATCGACAAGACACCTGTGGAGCGGGTAAGCAGCTTCAAGTTCCTCAGTGTAAACATCAGTGAAGATCTCACCTGGTCTACACACACTGATGCAGTGCTGAAGAAGGCACATCAACGCCTTTTCTTCCTGAGACGGCTGAGGAAGTTTGGAATGAGCCCCAGCATCCTCAGATCATTCTACACTTGCACTAAAGAGAGCATCCTGACGGGCTGCATCACTGCCTGGTTTGGAAACAGCACCGCTGGCAACCGCAAAGCTCTGAAAAGGGTTGTGCGAACTGCCAGCCACATTGTTGGAGGTGAGCTTCCCTCCCTCCAGGACATCTACACCAGGCGGTGTATAAGGAAATCCCGGAGGATCATCAGTGACTCCAGCCATCCTTCCCACAGACTGCTCTCTCTGCTGCCCTCAGGAAGACGTCTCCGCAGCATCCGATCCCGCACTAGCCGACTGAGGTGCTAACTGTAAGTATGTCTAATAGTACACTGTGTGTACTGACTATATTTATGTGCATATTGCATATTTTCACCTGTTGAAGGCTGTATTGTTATATGTTAACTGTTTCTGCAATTTCTGGTGCACGCTCCCAAGAATTTCACTGTCTACTTATACTTACACTGTGATCGGCGGCAGCTGGATGCAATAATCGCATGTCAATGTGCATTGGCTCATTTAGTTTACACTCAAAGTAGATTGGGTTATCTAAGTGAGATCCCAATTTGTCGGTCATCTAACGTGACGTCGAGAGTGACCGACTAAAAGGGAACCCAATATTCAGACTTTTTTTTTTTTTTTTTTTTTTTTTTTTTACATTTTTTTTTAATTAATTTATTTATTTGAATTCTGAGAATATGTCTCTTTTAATGTTTGTCTAATTTTGTTGATGAAAGTATTTGATCACAAAATGAATATTTTGTTCAAAAAACGTTTTGGTACATTTTAATGTAAGAAATAACAAATTACTTTCACAAAAAGAATATCCCGTTCCCAAAAAGCATTTTGTGATTCAGATTGACCCTTTCGTCCACTAAATTAATGACAGCTTGAAGAATTGAATGAAGTCAAAATTGTGTAATACAAAAGTAAGATGTTAACACAAAATTGTGAGATATAAACTCAGAATTGCAAGAAAGTCAAAATTGTGAGATGTTAATTTAAAACTGCAAGATATAAACTCAAAATTGATGACTCATAAGATATAAACTGAGAAATGAAGTAAAAATTTTTGCAAGTTGCAATTGCCAATTGTCTTTTTTTTTACTCTGTGGTGGAAATGGGCTTCCATATGCAAAACAGTAAACACACATTACACAGGTTTTTGAAAAGTGTGCATATCATGGAAAACATTTCGGGTTACGATTGTAACCCTTGTTCCCCGATAAAGAGACCGAGACACTGCATCGGTAATGACACTTTGGGGAACCCCCTCAGCATAGTGCGTCTGAAGCATGAATGAAACTATTTTAATCCTGATTGGTGTTGCATCATGATGTAACGTGATGACATAGTTGGAAGCTACAAAGGGATGCCGGTACACAACAGAGTCAGCTTTTGCGATGAAGCAAGCCACTCCCATGCTTGGATAGGTGTGGCAAAGAGACACAGTGTCTCGTTCCCTTTCTCTGAGAACAAGGGTTACAGTTGTAACACGGGACATTCCCCCTCAAGGGAACTCACACTGCATCGGTAACGACACTTTGTGGAATGGATACCCACTATGCCACACAAAAACATGCCTGTCCTAGTGTGAAGCTGAACCAGGCACAACTTAGGATGAGAGCACTCATTCATTTGGTGTTGAGGGAAGGTTCAGGCTATAAAACCTGATGAAAGTTTGCGGGGTGGACCACCCAGCTGCATTGCAGATCTCCTGCAACAGAACTCCAGACAGGAGGGCCCTAGAGGACCCCATGCCTCTAGTAGAGTGGGCCCTCAAGGCCACAGGTGAAGGCAAACCATGCTCCTGATAGGCCAAGGCAATACCCTGAACAATCCAGTTACTAATTGTCTCCTTGGAAGCAGGATGTCCCTTCTTGGGCGATCCAAAGCACACCAACAACTGTTCTGATCTCCACGAATGAGAGGACTTCTGAATAAAGATGTTCAATGCTCAGACAGGGCAGAGCAAATAAAGCCTCTCTTCTTTCGCCTAGCCAGGCCTAGGGTGTAAAATGGCCTTAACACCTCCAGGGACAAACTCCATGCAAGTTGGCAAGATCCCCCAAACTCCTGAGCGAAGTTGCTAGGAGAAAGACCATCTTAAAGGTCAGGTTCTTTGCCGTAGCCGATTCGAGAGGCTTGAAGCGAGCAAGTGACAGCCCTTCAAGAACCACAGCAATATCCCAAGTTGGGACTCTGAAACGAGTTGCAGGCCACATCCTCCATGTACCACGGAGGAAAAGCACAACCAGCTGGTGCCTCCCCAGAGGCCCAACACCTAAAGGAGTGTGGAAAGCAGAAATGGCAGCCACGTACACCTTTAGTGTGGACGGGGGTAAGACCAGCAGAGAAGCCACCAGCCTGGGTCCAACTCACACTCTCTACACCAGGTAGAAAACACTTTCCACTTTAGGCCATACAATCTCATCATGGAGGGAGCCCTGGAACTGAGTCTGGTCTCGATCAGTCCAGCCAACAAGCCAACCTCTAACTAAACAAATCCACTTCCACTGGGCCGAACCTCTTGCATATCGACTTCACCACCTCGGGGTGAAGTCTCCATTTCCCAGGCCTTTACCCCTGCCTCGACAGGATGTCTGCTCCCTGATTCTGGTCCCCAGGGACATACATCGCTCTAAGAGACAACAGTTTTCCCTTGGACCACAGGAAGATCTGATGCGCCAGTCTGCACAGAGGCCATGACCTCAGACCCCCCTGATGATTCAAATACGACACCACTGACATATTGTCTGCTCATATTAGGACATGGTGACTGCTGAGATCTGGGAGAAAGCTCCTCTGAGCCTTGTAAACCGCTAGCATTTCCAGGCAATTTATGTGCCATGAGGAATGTTGGGCCTGTCACAGACCTCTCACAAAGCAGCTGTCCATGACCCAACCCGCAAGGGATGAGTCTGTTGAAACGACCTTTCGGTGATATGACACTCCCAATACTGGGCCTTGGGTCAGAAACCAAGGTTTCTCCATATGAACAGGGCACCAAGACATCGGTGTGTGACCCTGATCATATGGAACAGATTCCCTCTAAAGGAAAACCCCTTGGTTTTCAACCACCACTGTAGGGGACTCATGTACAGAAGTGTTGAGTCTCAACCCCAAGCTCTGGATGTTGCCAAGGACAACATCTCGATGCCGAACCACCATCTATCGAGAATGGGCCAGTATAAGTCAGTTGTCGATATAATTCAGCACACGGATACCCTGAAGCCTCAGTGGCGCTAGAGCTGGATCCATGCACTTGACGAAAGTGCAAGGGGACAGCTAGGAGAGCCATGGAGATATATTCGGAAAGCATTGCCATGAGCCGATATAATCTACTAAGGAATTAGCATCTTGAGGCTGACCTCGGCTGTTCTTCAAGCATCGTTTACGATCCCCTGAAGCAGAACACCGGCAGGAAAATATTGAAAACTATTATCTATGTGCATATGCTGTCGCTGCCAGGATGCAAGCCCTTGGGGGCGAACACTGCAGCGTGCATTCGCCGGAAATCGATGTGGCCCGAAGCATACTGGATGATGGGATTCCAATATCGATTTCCTGAGGGTTCCAAGATGGAAACAACATTGATCGCTCCAGCCCGGGGAGGGGCAATCCTCAGAAGCCCTGCAAAAGCTAGGACCTTTTTCCCATAGCCTTTCTAGCCTGAAGGACAGTCCTCAAATTGACCTTAGGCTTAGCGGACTTTGGGTGAGAGTGTCGCCTCTGCTGCCAAGATCCCTGATGATGGACTCTAGAAGCGATACTCTTCTTTTGTACCTGCCGGTACGAGGAGCTTGATGACGGATGGGCTGTCCAGTCGGAGCAACCGTCTTAGATTTAGAGCAGCGAGGAAGAAGATACTGCTTAAAAGCCGCAGACTGCTTTTTTGCCTCCTGAAACCTGTCGATGACCATATTGACTGCATCGCCGAACAGGCCAGAAGGCAATATCAGGGCATCTAGGAGAAAGGCCCTGTCCTTTTCCTTCATTCAGATACATTTAGCCACAAATGTGAATGCAGTGCCAAGCTCTTTGCAATTTCACCAGCCTAGATGCTGAGCACGTCTAATTCCTCAGAATCAGACAGCTCAAACATCGGGTTCTCCTCCCATGTGGAAGAAGCCGCGGCGTGGGTTTCCGCACAGGGAGTGAGAACATTTGAACTGTCAGACGAGGACTGAGAATGTGCCACAGCAGTCTCAAGCCCTCCTGACAAACACATCTGCGAGCCCCACAATCTAAGCCACTGCGCCGCTTCGGTGAACGCTGGACCCGAACCGCGAGGTGCACGAGCCTGGCCAGTCTCAATCAAACACAGCCAGGTGGGCTGTGCTCCCAAACAATAAACACACAGCTGATGTGTGTCCCCACCTGGTAAAAACTTCGTGCAGGGATGAACACACCGCTTAAACTGTCTACTCGCCATGATAATATGTATGCTTGTGACAAACAACACCAAATAAGACACACAATGACACAGAGCGCTTGCTGAAGAGCAAAATGCTGAATCTGTTGTGTACCATTTGTAGCTTCCAACTATGCCGTCACATGTTATGTCATGACGCAACACCAATCAGGATTTGAATAGTTTAATTCATACTTCAGACATGCTACGTTGAAGGGGTTCCCCAAAGTGTCGTTATCGATGCAGTGTGAGTTCCCTTGAGGGGGAACTATATAACTAGTAAGAGATAGATGTGAAGAATATGCTTTTGAATATAAAAAAGGCAATACAATTATAAATATAATAGGAAATATAAATCTGGGTTCATTTGTAATTTGCAAACAGCATATCTTAAGTAGACATGGACATGTATTTATTTATTTATTTATTTATTTATTTATTTTCATAATGTATCATAATTGCTCTAATTTTGAGAAACAAACAATGCTGATGTATTACCATAAATATTATTTTTAGAGAGAAGCTGTGTTAATTGACAGTAATATTTTATTTGCTTTTGGTGCATTGCAATGTTAAAGGTGTATTTTTTTACACTGTCAAAAATTCTAATGTGACTGCAGATGATTAACAACTTATCTCTATGTATGAAGATACACACAAACACACACACATACACACTGAGAGATCTAGATGTGGGTGGAGTTGTGGCTGAGAAGTCGTATTTTTTCGTTAATTTGAGGTATTGCTGCCATTGCAGCAATAACAATTTACTTCCTCCAGATTTCCTATCGCATGTGCATGTGCTTTGTGCAAATGATCGTACATTCAATGTTAGCATTATCTACCTAATGATGTTGTTGTTGATGGTGAGATAACACCCTAATATATCTCATGAGAGCTTGCCACATCCAGCACTACAGGAGATGATTAGCTTTCGATTGTGCAAGATGTCAAACACACATTACTGAGAAGCTTAACAGACAACAGGGGAATAATAGTGCGATATAGCCTGTGATGTTAAACCTGCATCATTCGGATGGATCACCTCAATAAAACAAATCATTTAATGTTGTGGGATGGGCTTTTACGCCCACTCAGCTACTTCTGGAGTGCCTTATGAGTTCTTTCAGTTACACACTTGTGTGCTGGTGTAAAATTTCCACAATATTATTCAATTTTGGGCTCCCTCTCCATTTTATCGTCTCAAACATATTTAGTTACAGACTTGTAATTAAATGACTTTCTTGCTGGAAATGCAATGATGTTCTGTCTGATCCTCCACTACATAAATCATGTTGTTTTTACTTAACTAAGATACCCCTGTTATGAAGCACTTTAAGTGTAAGTCTTTAAGTGAACGCCTAAGTACTCCCTAGCTAATGGCTAATGATGATTAAAGCATTAGCCATTAGCGGTTTTCTGCTACTTTCAACATATTTTTCAATGTTTCAGGGCCCCAGGGTTCAGCACCACTCATCTGTTCATTGAATTGAATTTCTGATTTTGAATTGAACAGGATATAGAATTGAAACTGAAAGTAGTAGTAGTATTAAAATGGAATGGAATTCAAAGTAATACTTGTAACTGCTGAAATGTTTTTAAAATATCATCTTCAGTAAAAATTACCCATAAACATGTCATTTCCAGAAACATTTGATGATAATCTTGCCTGTCAGCATATAATCAGTCTCAATCCGCTGGTGCACATATATGAGCCATTATATCTCTTTGTATAAACATCCCATCAATGACAAAAAAGTCATGGAAATTCTTGAGATGTTGAGAACTCACTGAGATTGGGAAATGAGGGGAGAAAGATTAATTTGCCCACAGAAATGAAATACTCTTTCTATTTGGATGGCTAACCATGCACCGTGAATCTTTATAACCTTATGAAAACCCATGAGGTGTTACACAGTTCTCCCTCTGGGGCCGCAGATTAAAATACATTGATGATATACAGAGAGCCGCTGAGAGAGAAACTGAAAAGGCTGAAGTAATATCTTAGTTTAAATCTTAATACATGGGCCATGATGACACTATATAAATATATATTACTGCATCTCTGATTCATCACTGTGACAATGAGAGTTTCCTTCAGGCAACTGACCTTCATTGATTTAAGGGCCTCTCAACACAGTGTCTTCTATTACAATTGTTAAGACTTCAAACTAGACTAATGTCTATGTTATGCTAATTGATATATTATTAATAATGTCTATACACTATTAAAAGCAAACGTCACCTTAAAGAATGTCTCTTAATTGTAGTAAACGATAGTTTATTGACATTAACCTAATGCTGCGTTCCAGACAGACAACTTGGATATAATAACTATAATACAATACAATATTATGGGCCCTATCATACACCCGGCGCAATGCGACGCAAGGCGCCGCGCAAGTGTGTTTGCTAGTTTCAGTCCGGCGCCCTTTCGCATTTTCCCGTCCAGCGCCACGTCGTTTAATTAGCAAATGAATTTGCGCCCATTTGTGCGCCCATGGGCGTACTGGTCTAAAAAAGAGGTGTGTTCAGGCGCATTGCTGGGCGCATTGCTGAAAATAGACTGCACCATAGACCAACTCAAACCTAAAGTCTAAAGTCTGGCGCAATGTTTTTTCTTAGTTATTTAAAGAGCGTGTTAGTAAAGGTGGGTCTACAACACGCGTACACACTGCTTATTAAACACAGGGACGCACAGCAGCACACAAACATGCCAAATATTAAAAATTAAAGGATTGCAATGCATAAGAATTTTTTGTAGGCTAATTAAATATAAAAATGCCTACATGTCATAATGGATAGCCATCGCATGTATCAGAATTAGGCTATCTATTAGCTCGCACACGAGCAGCTCCGTTTCCTCTCTGCAGACGTGTTCTGTCTCTGCGCTTGCCAAATTCCGCCGTGTAAATAGCAAATCCGTCATGGCACGAGCACAACTGGCTCTTAAAGGGAATGGAAGATGAGACTCTGATTTATTGCACGTTACGCCCAAAAAACATCCATTACTTATTAAGAGAACAGGGACAACCCGTTTAGACCATGTGCCCCGCCAACCGTTTTTCCGTCGTTAAAATAGAAAAAGTGGATTTGGACACGCCCTGAGTGCACCTGTGCCGTGCGCTTTACACTTTGCGTTTAGATCATTAAAATAGGGCCCTATATTATATTATAGTGTATAATATTATACTTTACATAATAATACAAAATGTACTTTTTATACAGTAGAGAGAGAGAGAGAGAGAGAGAGAGAGAGAGAGAGAGAGAGAGAGAAATTATTTCCGGGTCTAAAACATACTGGTTTTTGTGCACTTCAGCAAGTCATTGACATATTTACATGCATTAAATAAGGCTATTTTAAGAAAAAAAAAAATTAATAAATTAAGTTGTTTTTATGCATTTAAATAATTAGACATGCTAAAACACAGAATTTGATAACAATAAAACATATGGTGAAGAAAAAATAAAACATTTCATAGGGCCCTAAACATGTAATTTTTGTTAAACTTTTAATAAACTGTTGTGAAAATGTATAAGTGTTATGATTTAAATTAATTAGACATGCTTTTTGATTAATACAATTAAATTGAACCATTAAAAAGGAGTTGAGAAAAAATAAAACTGAAAAAAAATGGAATCCAGAAAAATGAAAACTGAATTTGGAAAAAAATAAAACGGAATTTTGGAAAAAATAAAACGGATTTCATAGGGCCCTAAAAAGGAAATTAAAGTAATAAGTAGTGAAGTTACTTTTCAAATGCAGTAACTAGTAAAGTAATCTCATTACAATTTACAGAAGTAACTAGTAACTAATTACATTTTTTGAGTACTGTAACTACCCCAACACTGAAAGCATGGTGATGACTTACAGTAACAAACACTGTTGTGTGATTAGATTTTAATATGCAATATATTAATATGTTAATCCTATTAATGTGTGTTAATTATTTGAATTAGAATATTCAATTTAACCTGTAAATTTAATTTAGTGTAATTGTTTATCTTGTAATTGTATTTGTTTAATAATTATGCTTGTTGTTATATATATATATATATATATATATAAATATATATATATATATATATATATATATATATATATATATATATATATATGATACAAGGGACACTAATCACAGCCCATGACCTGTATGTAAATGTTGATGATATTTTCCTACCACTGAAGCAATTTAAACTTGTAGGTCCATATTTGTTACACTGAAAAAACAGCAACATTTGATGTGATGGCTGGATATAATTTCAGTCTACATGCCCAGAATTGCAAACAAACAAACAAATGAATGAATGAATGAATGCTTACATAAAATAATAATAATAAATATCTACGACAACAACAACAATAATAATAGTAATACCGGTAATAATAATAATAATAATAATAATATGACTTTAATGTATATTCAATAAAGTCTGAATCATCTTCATTTTGGGACATTTGATATATTCATATATAAGGGTTTTTTTTTTTTTTAATCAATTAATGTAATTAATTTTATTTAAATCAACAGCCCTACTTTTAATGCTGCAGTTATTTCACAAAATTTAGAGGTGTAACTACTTGTGAATGTTTTTATTTATTTATTTATTTTTTTTAGAAATGATGGACAGATGATGATCTGCTTAACTGAAAGCAAATAAGAGGGTGTGTTGTTTGAAATAATTCAATTCTTTATGGTGTCTGTTGACGCCCCCCTGAGAGCATGTATGACATAAACAGACTCACAGTGTTTTAAGGAGGATGTTTGTCTCTTTTGATTGACTGTCACACCTTGTTCTCCTGTGGCTTCCCAGACATCCAGAGGCCTGTGATTGCTCAATTTGCAAAGTGCATTGTTTTTTTTTTTTTTTTTTTTAATTAAACCAGTCACAGAGCTTATTTGCCAAAAGAACCATTTAGATATGAAGTCTCTTGGGTTTGCTTGCAATCTATACCCCTTAAGCGTTGTCTTTAAAAACTTTAAAAAAGACAGTTTTTATGCCAGCGCTTCCCATCACTCCTCTTAGGCAGTAGCTTTGAGAGTATTTTCACAGTTTGAAAAGGTGTCTCAAAAGTATACTTTTATAAACACATTTCATGGGACAGTTTCTATGGTAACATAATCGACATGTAAGTGATTTTGAATAAAACCTTTCTGGTCTGCTTTGTCACATGCCTCCACACACAATAGGCATATAAAAAGACTGCAGGGATCCGTGATGGTTAGCCCGGTTGCAGGCACTGCTTTAGAACGAAGGGGATTGAGATCTGATCCATAGTGGCTGTTTCTGGAACACAACCAGCAGGTCAAACATCTGCCAACTGATGATGCATAGCCTTCCCATATGACATCACTCATGCTGTCACTCGGCTGTGTACCCAAAGGCCAGATGCCACACTGTAGTCCAAATCAACTTCACTATAACTCCCCCCTCCTTCCGCTCAACTGGAGACTAAATATAGACAGTTAGGTTACGGGGCTGGAGCAGGTGCTCTCCTGTCACCTCCTGCAGTCTAAAGCCACTGCCGTCTGTCAGACAGAGGTGTCGTGATTTCCATTCTGATGTGTCACTCATGACCTGGTTGGGGCCCTTTTGGAGCTGTGGCAGCATTATGTGTCAAGTCTTTATACCTTTCCCTCGCAAACTTCCATCCATCTCATGGACTTGAAGTGTACATCATTGCTTAAGCCAGTGGTTTTCAATCTTGGTCCTGGCTGACCAACCGCTCCATACATTTTGTATGTCTCCCGTATTTAACACACCTGATTCAGATCACAAGTTCATTAGGCAAGGGCTCCATTAATTTAGCTAAATGTGTAAGACAAGCGAGACATACAAAATGTGCAGAGTTCTGGGTCCCCAGGACCAGTATTGAAATCCACTGCCTTAAAGAGGTCATCATACTATAAAAAATATCCTGTAAGTTTCAGAACTAAAAACGTCCTTGTTACTGAAATAAAAACATTTATTGACACCAGGCCCAGCGAACGCCAGATCTTGGAATGTACCTACCTATGATGTAATAGATAGGTTAAAAACCACCTCCTAACTCGTAGCCCCGCCCACTGACTCGCGCATGATATAGTAGGGAAATAACATGAGTGGCGCTAAACCGTATCGAGCATCCAAGCAATTGAAGACATGCCTGGTTGTGGAAGAACACCTTGTGCATAACCTTCCTTCAGATACAGATATTATGAATCATGTTTTAATTTTATTTTTAATGAAGTTCTAGCTCACGTAAGTAAAACACTGAGCGTTTGTTCACTTCATTTCACAGCAGATTCCTTTGTAAACAAGACACAGGTATACATATACAGGTATATAAGACACATGGATTTGTAGAGCGACTGAGATTAAAAAGCAATGCTGTGCCGTCTATTAGAGGTCTTCACAGTGCACCCGAGACCCGTAGACCCGGGACCCGACCCGGGACCCGTATGGGTTCGGGTCTATATTTTAAATAATCAGCTGGGTCCGGGTCGGGTCCAAATCTATTACTTCGGGTGCCGGGTCTGTTTATCATTGTGTGTAATACCCGTGCGATCAGAGTCATCGGACTCGGAGAACACCCGGCCGTGATCAGACACTGCTTGTGTTTTTTGTAACTTGCAACTTGTAAAATTAGGAAAAGAAAAGTGTGAGCCAAAAAAAAAAAAATAATAATAATCTCTCGCTCTCTCTCTCTGCCGTTAGAAGCAGAGAGCGCAGACTCAGAGTTAATGCAAGTGCACGCACTGTAATAATGGATAAGTTCATGAGCGATGTGCGAAAAAAGCTAAAAAAAAAAAACAACGAGTATAAAGAGGTAAAACCTACGGGCACCCCATTCTGTCTGGGCATACTTCAGCACCACTTTATTAAAGATAAACACAAACAAACAATATCAAACTGATGTTTTTTTTTTTTTTTTCATTGCATATTTATCAATTTAAGGTCGAATATGTGACAATCGGGTCCAGTCGGGTCTGTCTTCCCGGCGGGTTCAGGTCCAGCTTTCAAATAATAGACGGGTCCAGGTCAGGTCCGGGTAGGCATTTCTCAGATCTACATGGGTCCGGGTCCAGCTTTTGAAATAATAGACGGGTCCGGGTTGGTTCGGTTCGGTTCGGTATATTACATAACTAGTCTACACCCCAATATTACACAAATTTTTGGACCCGTGAAGACCTCTACTGTCTATACTGGATCCGACAGAAATGGCGCAGCATACTTATGTGAGTAAAACATATTTGTACTGTGTGTCGCTATTGCTTCGTTAGAGATCGTTTGATATGTCATAATTATTACAGAAGGCTCCAACTATGAAGGACGTAGCTTGTCAAACAGACACACAGAAAGTAGGTGTGTTCGACTTGAAAGGGCACTGTATGACATCAAGTGACGTGACGTACAGCCAAGTATGGTGACCCATACTCAGAATTCGTGCTCTGCATTTAACCCATCCAAAGTGCACACACACAGCAGAGAACACACACACACACCGTGAACACACACCCGGAGCAGTGGGCAGCCATTTATGCTGCGGCAGCCGGGGAGCAGTTGGGGGTTTGTTGCCTTGCTCAAGGGCATCTCAGTCGTTGTATTGCCGGCCCGAGACTCGAACCCACAACCTTAGGGTTAGGAGTCAAACTCTCTAACCACTAGGCCATTGGTGTATGACATCAAAGTACCGTGAGAGCGATTAGACTGCTTTCGTCAGCTTAGACAGCTTTTTATGCTTTTGAATCGATTTTGTGGTACTTCGATGTCATACACCGATCGTCTGCGCAGTGTCACGTCAAGTCAAACATATTGTAACAAAGTCAATGATCGGTAGGAAGAAAGAGGACAGGGTCGGAGGGACCGCTTCTGGTTAACTTTATTCGTCTTCAAATAAATAAAAAAAACAACACATTGTGCTACCAGCGCTCAGTATAGCTCAATTTGTATACAAAAATTTCACAGGGCACTCCAGAGCAGGCACAGTCTTCCCACCAGATAGCAGTCAGTCTCTCTCTCTCCACCAGCTCACTCCTGGGCTGTTATGTGGTCTCTCCACGCCAATTACTGGAATCAGACACAGGTGTTTGTCATTTGCTTTTGACCCTTTTACTCACCGCTGGTCTCCCAATTCTCTCTCCCGCTGCAGACCTCGCTGAACCACCCCCCCTCGCCACACACACCTAGTTACTTTACTATGCAAAACTGTTATCCAATCATAGCAGTGACCATTTACTTCTGAGTTTCCAATGCGGCACACCCATAAAAACTGAGTGTCCATGGTAGAAAATAATCTATTACTAAATGTAAAAACCACGCAAATGTCATAAGTGGACCTCAGACAACAGTATAAAATAATAATAAAAAGCCAGTTCATGACCCCTTTAAGTTGCACGAGTGCCTACTATTGACTGAATCAGTGTAATTGGTTTATTCAAGGGTGGGCAACCCTGGCCTTCACTGTCTTGCAGAGTTTAGCTCCAACCTCAATCAAACACAGTTGACTGTGATTTTCAAGAAATCCTGAAGAATTTGGTTGGACTTTGGAGTTGAACTCCAAACTGGAAAGTGGACCTTGAGGGCCAGAGTTACCCAGCCCTAGTTTAAATGGAACACTATAAGGCAAATATGGGTAATTCCAGTCTTGAAAGGTCACTGTCCTGCTGAGTTTTGTGCCAACCCTAATCAAACACACCTAAACCAACCAATCAAAGAAGCAGGTTTAGAAATTAAATCTGCTGGAATTTAAGGAGCAGAGATGGCTACCTCTGCTGTAAGCCAAGAATGGGTAATTCCAGTCCTGGTAGGCTACTGTGCTGCAAAGTTTTGTTCCATTACAAATAAAACACACCTGCCTGTAATATTCAAGTAGTCCTAAATATATTGGTTATTTTCAGGTGTGTTTGATTAGGATTGGGGCTAAGCCTTGAAGGACAATGAACCTCCAGGACCAGAAATGCCCATCGCTGTTTTAAGTTCTTGATCACTCCACTGTGGAGATGATTTATTTACCCTTTTCTTTACAAATTTGGGTTACACATCATCCCGCAAACGCTGTACATTTTAAATGTCTCCTTTGTCTGACACACCCATTTCTGGTCTTGGAAGGGCTCTTCAACTTCAGTCTTGGTGGTCCAGTGTCTGGCTAAGTTTAGCTTTAACCCTAACCAAACACACACAAACAAGCTAATTAGGGTGTTAAGAATTACTTGCAAATTATAAACGTCTTGGTTAAATTGGGATTGGTACTAAAGTGCAGGCCAGTTGACGAGACCTGTATTATGTTTAAACATTTAAATTTCAAAATAATTCAAATATAATACACTACATCTGTGCCTAGGAAACAAAAAACAAAATAAATTACTAATTACATTAAAAACAAAAAACAATAAATAATAAAAAATATCAAACCACTCCAACTTGATTTTTAATAATTTATTACATGATTATTTGACTCTTCACAATTTAATTACAATTTTTCATTGTATGAAATTGCGTGGATCAGTCATTTCCCAAAGATTTTTTTTTTTTTTTTTTTTTTTTTTTTTTTTTTTGCATGAGCCTAAACATTAACTGAACAAGAATTTCACACCAAGTATTTATGCAGAGTGTGGAAGCTAAAATATTTGCGTTCTTATGGCATGGAGACACACGTGCAATCTCTTTATTTATTTATTTATTTATTTTTTTGTGGAAATAGCTTAAAATACTATTACTGGTCATACAGATTTTATGTTATTTTTGGTTATACAGATAAGACTAATAGGCTACAACATTTGCTTTTACTACACTTTTATTTGTGTACACAGTACACTCGACATGTTACGCTTTTGTAAAATAGAGAAAATAAACAGGATGCACTGCTGTCCAGGTCTCCGTGAACGGTCGCCGTCATTTTGCCAAGTAAGACATGTTCCTGGATCAACATCTTTTCCTGAAAAGTTTCCTGAAAAGTTATCTCTCAATTCTGATTGGTTAATTGGAATGTTGTTCCAGGAACATGTTGTACTTGGTGAAATCACGGTCACCCTCCGTTAACCGAGCCGTCACAAGAATCGGCTTCTTGCCTCACAGACCTAAGAAATAAATCTATAGAAAACTTGAAATGTCTACTATTAAACAAACCAATAATAATAATAATAATAATAATAAAAATCTCTGACAATGTAGTATAAAAAAAGGTGCATTTCTCTGTTAAAGGCACGTCCATTATACTGCGGCAGTGGCAAGTCAGCATCGGCAACTTCATCTTTGCAGCCAACACTGACTCAAATAGCAGTTTACTAATAAATCTTTAAAACATCTTCTTTTCCCCCAACACATTCGTAATTACTACTTTTGCCGGTGCATTGCTTCAAGCTTTATGATTTAAGATTGTGCTAAGAATAGGCTAGGCCTATATTAAAGGAGGGTTTAGTAGGCCATTATATTAATTAATTTAATATAAACGTGACTAGTTGACATAAAAAATAAATAAAAATAAAATAAAAAATCTTTAGTTGGGGGCAGGCTTAATTACTTGGCTCAAGGAACTGCAAGGCCCCACGGCAAACAGACCAAGGGGGACCACACCCCCACACTGGTATGCGATAGCCAATGTCACACCGGCCTCGCACCAGCCCTGCATATCACGTTATTGCACAGCATTAGTTATGCATGCATAATGAGTAATATGTTTTTTTTTTTTGTTTTTTTTTTATAAAAAATATACCAGGTTACAGCCTGTTTTTGCTTTCAGGAAAACAATCTATGGAGGTGCTATGGGGGTCCTTTGGTCTCTTTGGTGGGGGTGCTGAAGCATCTGCTAGCCCCTCCCTAGCCAATTTGAGTAGACTGACTCTTTCCAGATTAACCTCCCTCACCCACCTAATGAAGTGGATTGCATTTCCATAATGCCTGCAAGGGAAACTGCTAGCAAAATATATTTTCAAATTGTGGAATGCAGCCTGTCTTAATGAGTGAGTCATTGAATCCTTAACTCATTAATTAAAACACACTGATTAATTCAGAAAAATAGCACCACTACTGTGCTGGTTGGACCTGATTTGACTTGTTGGTTTGACGCACAATGATTCTGCTTTTGCTTTGGAACTATTTGCATAGAAGAAAAAAAAAAACAAACAAACAGACAAAATAATTACAAAATATATATATATATATATATATATATATATATATATATATATATATATATATATATATATATATATATATATATATATATATATATTAATATTATTATTTTTATTATTAATGTATTTTTTTAACTGTTAAGTAAATAAATATTGAGTAAATTATTAAGGTGTACCTTAGAGTAATTTTCCCAAATGCACAGCTATAACCTCACAGGCCTGCAAAAAATTAGAAAAATTAAATCACATTGTGTGATTTTGGCACCAGCATATTTTTCAAACAAAATATTAATAAACAAATATTATTTTTGCACTCACTCAGTACTTACAGCAACTTCCATCAGGAGCTTGCAGGAACACACTTACCAGTTAAACCTTTCAAATAATTTCCTGCAGTGGTGAGTTTTCTAATGAGATTGAATAATTTTGGTTGCAACAGCAAAGTCCTCTTACGTAAGTACCTTCACCTAATTCCTCAAACGTGTAATAAATATAATTTTCTGCAAATTTACTTGCCGTTTTGAATTTTATCAAATCAAATGAAAATTTGTCTATGCCGTTTAAGTTTCCCACATGCACAGTGATAAAATAATTGTACCTGTGGCATTGCACCTTTCCAGAATAAGCAAAGCTTAGTTTCATCTCATTAAATCTTGTGAAAGAGGATTTCTTTTGAAGAAGACAACATAAAAAAGTGTGAGGTGTGTAGACTCTTTAAAATACAACACTGTAATCTATTCCCAGTCAATCAAAGCTTTTTCATTCTTTCTTATGCTGGCATATGCATTACTCATAGCCACTGAAGTTTTGGCTAATTAGTAATGTTAATGAAGTAGGCTTTCAAATGTAATAATGTAAGGCTTTTAAATGTAAGAAAACTATTCATAGCCAGAGACAAATGCTTAGACTTTTCCAACAATAATTTAATGTAAACTATGAATAACTTTTATACTGAATTATAGTTTCAATCACCACGGTGAACACTTATTTATTTTTATTCTTTCTTTTGGTCAAATCATTTTCAACTTCACTACTGTGAGAAAGGAGTGAACATACAGTACAGCGATATATCTGAAGCTAACAGACTCAATGGACAAATTACAAAATAAGTGCCACTGAAGATCAAGAACAGGAGAAAAAATCCTAAGACCTCTTGTACTTGACAAATACAATCCTGCAAACTTGTTATATGTGTTATTGGGTCTGTTCAGTGTCCTGCCTCAAGGCCTAGTTCCTACATGGAGTCTTGATTCTGAGCACTCTAGGGATAATTCACTAATGATTGATTTTAGAGTATGCTTTTAGCATGTTGCTAAGCTAACGATCAGACAAAAATTTACCAATACATGAAATTCACTGCAGTTTTCAGCTGAAATTAATGCTAGTTGCAGTAAAACAACAACAACTTTTATTCCTTTTTCACACAGATTATGATTACAGCAAATATTATTGATTAATACATATTTATTTCCCCATGGTTCCTTGCACAAAACTATTATGAACTTGAATACACTTTTACCATAGTGCATGGCTCTTTTTGAATCACAACTATTTTTCACATTTGCATAACTTAACTAGCTCCATATGTATTAAGTAAACTTGCTTGGCAGCTCACCTGGTACAGCATTGCAATTGCATTGAGTCCCATTAGGCATGAGTCTCGATAATAGAACTCAAAAACTTTTTAAAACAAAGCTAAAATGGCATGGCTGCTTCAGCAAATGTGTTTTTATCTGAATATTGCTTTTGTTAACACTATCGGTTAGGTTTAGTGCAGGTGGCATATTATTTTTCAACACAATAGAGCTTTTAGTGCCACTCACTGGACATTTAATTTCCGAATGCCCAAATATGTACAAGGTTAAATAAATATAAAAAAAAATAAAGGAATAAAGTAAATAAGTATTAATGTAATAAAACTCACTGAAAATTTCACTAAGAAGCAACATTTATTTTCCAGAAATGCTGCAACAGGCACATTTTTATAATGAGCATGGGTTGCTTAATACATATAAAATACATGCCCCACACAGATATTGTGTTAAATTGGAGTAGACGGCACTTTTTTCATATTCATATTTTCATATGAATTCTAAGTTTCTAAGTCTCTTCATTCTCCATATCATATTTATCTTTTCGCTGAGCTTGACACAGTGCATTCTGGGAATCTTAAGCAGTATAAGAAAGATGCATACTTTTTGGAATGTCTTGGAGTCTGGAGCACAGATAGAATGCTTTAAAATGCTGCCTATGTTTTCGAACAGAGTAAAAGACAACATCTTTCTTTTTATTATCCAGTATAACAAATATGACTGTAAAATATATTTTATAGTCGCTGTAATAAAAGTCATAAAGTGTATAAAGGTCAACGTTTGCTTTTCAAATGGCAATACACTTAGTGAGAGACTTAGCTTTAGTCTGCGGGTTGTCAAAAAAATGATTCAAAAACACTTCAACTCGTATAATCAGAATAATCTCTCTTTAATGCTTCACTCTCTGACCACAGAGTTGATTTTCTTTCAAAGCCTCCTACCTTTGGCTGGACCCAGTGACACTATTTGTCCACGGAGAGTGACATGCGTGTTTATGCCATCAACCAGTCTGAATGGAGGAGCAGAAGGGTCAACGTGGCAAATGTGTCCATTAATCTACAATGACAGCTAACCTCCATCCGTCCTTAGGGCACAGCAGAGTGAATGCCATGAGTGCATATGCTACAGTGAAAATGAGCACTGGCCCAGCTGAGTGGAATGCAGAGGAGATGGAAGCAGGGGGTTGATTTATGCAACAGCACAATGCCAGACCAAACTATTCCTTCAAACTGTCATTTCTAACAACCCCAAAGCAGCAGCCCTCACAGTAACATTTCTTGGATACTATCTGTCCAGAAGTAGCTTTGATACCACTCCGCGTACTGTAATCCCAATCCTCAAATGGGTGGTAAGGGTAAGCATTGCATTATGGGAAGGATGACAAGTCAGAGCATTAGCTTGCACTGACTGCGGTATATGTCTGGGACTTGGGGGGCCTGTATTAACTGTGGAATCTTGCTCCTTGGGGAGAACAATGCCAGAAAGGTGCAGTGACAAAGCTACACCCCTTACACTGTCATTCTTGTTGTTAGTATTGGTAGATCACTCTCAAGAAAGTTGCAGCGATCAGGATGCCTTCTCAGAAAGGAGAGTTATGTCTGAACATGTAAGCATAACAACAGTTTCCCTAAGTAGTTACTGACTGTATGCAACATCTGCTACAAGCATGGGGGGAAATAATAACTTATGCTAAAGGTGACATGACATACAAGCTGTTTTTTTATTTTTATTTTTATTTTTATTTTTTTTCTACTGCAGAGCTTTGGCTTTAAAGGTCATGTTAGACATAAAATAAAACAATGCACATAATAGCAGTAATTTAGAACACTTTTATTTTTCATAATGAAGGGCAGGTCTATGGTTGTTGTATTTCTGATTGTAAATAAAGCACAGTATAAAATTACTTAATTGAGTACCGACCCTTAGTTCCCATTCTGTTAAAGGTCTGCAAATTGTAATTGCAATTTGTTACGGTAGATTTTCCAATAAAGTAACACAGAAGCTAGAAGTTTACACATCACTCTTTAATCAATAATGACAACAGACCTACAGACTGGTACAGCAGGACAATAGTTGAATATTTAAAGTGTAGATAGATAGATAGATAGATAGATAGATAGATAGATAGATAGATAGATAGATAGATAGATAGATAGATAGATAGATAGATAGATAGACAGACAGACAGACAGACAGATAGACAGATAGATAGATAGATAGATAGATAGATAGATAGATAGATAGTGTCTTTTTCATTATTATCATTCTTAACTGGGGTTGCTGAAAGGAACATGGCAGCAGGCATGTGAGCAGACACTATTGTAAAGTTCGATGGCAGTGTACATGAAGAATCTCCACCAGAGCTTCACAGAGCACTTAGGTGGAATAAGCTGGTGGCTAAATGTGCTCCAAGATAGTGAAAAGAGGATATGGTGAATTGTTTATTATTGTCTCCAGTTTTCCTCCATCTCTGCCACTGCCTACAGTGATACCAATCAGCAGTGGGACTGGAATCACCTGATTGGTTTGTTCAAGCACCTGGAATCACCTGAACCTGTTTGGATCCAACTATACAGACTGGCAAAAATATTTTGAACAGCCTGCTCCACACACACACACACACACACAAAATAAATAAATAAATAAATAAATAAAAATTGAGTTTCCTCAGAATGCAGAGCCTGCAGTGGCTTTTTTTTGTAAAGTTTGGCTATGTTCAGAGCCAATCCGCTTACTGTGCTTTTGCCAAGTAGGACATGTTGCTGGATCAACTTACTGGTTCCAGAACAACGTTCCTATTGGCCAGATTTGTGGGTTAGAGCTTAAACAACATTTTATCAACTAGGGCTGGACAATATGTCAAAGTTTTAGAAAAATATCACAAATGAACCATGATAAGCTTCTTGTCAGGATTAAGATAAATTGTGATATGATTTGAATGCATTATCTCAGGACGTTGCATGGTGCCAACAGAGGTGGTGGTGCCCCATAGCACATAAGCTTAACCCTGTTAAGAATGGCTTTCAAATACTGAAAATACTTTTTCAGACTAACATATAACTACAACACAATGATAATAATAATAATAATAATAATAATAATAATAATAATAATAATAATAATAATAATAATAATAATAATAATAATAATACTCTGTGGGAGTGAAAAATAAAAAAAAAATAACAACATTTACGCTTCATTCTCCTGATACATTGCATTGATATTGCCATATTACACATGCATAATATTGTACATGTAAATTATTCTAGACTACCCATTGTTTAGATTTCCATTTCTTTGCTAGTAATGCTGGATAATACTTTTTTGCCACTCAGGTCAAATTTTTGATATTCACTTTGAAAAGTTAAAATAATTATTTTCTTACCCAAAATAAAGAGGACACTAACACTTTTATTATTTTATTTTATTTTATTTTATTTTATTTTATTTTATTTTATCCCATATAGTGCAGCCATACTATCAACTTTGTTTCCAGCTGATGTTAATGGTAGTTAGTTTCATGATGATTTTTACAGATTCAGGACCAACAAAATATATTGTCCAGGAACTTGTCTGGGGAAATCATGTCTGAATTAGTTTGCTGTTGGACTCCCAACTCCTAGGCCTGTGGGAGTGAAATGATATTTCAAATATAAATAATTTAATTTGGAATTACATCAGCTACAAGTAACTTTTTACAGAGCTAGAACTGAAACTATTCCAGACTGATATGCTCTCAAGACCAAGTCCAGCACTACCACCCCCAAAATCCTTCACACAAATCGTAATCTGATTGTCTTCCTATGTCAGCTAATCAGAGTTGCTGCAAAATACTGTTAAAAAAATAGAAAAATTTTTCTCCAAAAATTTTTTAAAAAATTGTTATTATTAAATAACATCTTTTTTTTTTTATTATTTTTTATTTATTTATTGTTTATTTATTTTATTTATTTTTAGCTTTTTGTTGCTTTTTTTTCTAACTTTATTTCGGTGTTTCTGTTGAATAATGAAAAAAAGAAAAAGAAGAAAAAAAAAACCTTTTTACCCTTTATATATACTGAGTATTGTGTCACACTCAGATGGACTCAAAAACACTCACGAAGATGAAGGTATCTTTAATATTCTAAGGTGGAATATTCCATAATCAAGGGTGGAATTGGGATGGTAACAGGGGATGGCGAAGGGTAGGCGGGAAGGCAGGCAGATGACCAGGGTGGCGATGATGGAGGGAGGAGTCACGGAGTAATCAGGAGGAACCACTGTTGATCAGATGAAGGGAGGAACCAGGATGGAGGCAGGAGGGGCCAGAGCAGATCAGATGTCCATTAGTCCATTAGCAGCTCACCCTCAGTGGTGGCACAGTGAGCGGGGTTTTCCTCCACACCCTTGCTCTTCACTGTACAATCCTCCGTAGCAGGCATTATTTCCAGCTTACGCACCTGGTCAGACAATCAATGAGGCTCTGGGGTAATCCTCAGCTCTGTTGCTCCATTAGGCGATGGCTCGTCAGTCACAACAGACTTTGGCTCTCCGTCTGCGGTGTGCTCTGGCTGTTGCTCCTCACAGCAGTGTGGTATTTGGATGGGCTCTGGGTCCGGAGTGGGGCTGGTGAGTTCCTCAACAGCGTGGCAGACGGTGAACTGGGATCAATTTCTCACCAGTACCCACTCCACAAAGGTGTTGAAATTCTCTCGAGGACCATCTCTGGAAAACCATCCTCTGCATGCGGTGTTGAGGCTCGCTACATAAAACGAGCATAGCACGTCAGCCAGGTAGCTGATATTGTTGGCAATGTCCAGAAATAGTCTGATGTGGTCCTCGAGGTCAAGGAGGAATTTGGGGTGATCCATAAATAAAAAATAAAAGACTTTAAAAAACAAGAAATCCTACGAGGGGAAACGCGGCACTTAACTTCCTGTTTGGTCGGATCTTCTGTCACACTTAGGTCACGAATATGATGAAGTTAAAATTATCTTTAATATTCCACACAGAAGGTAAATACACAAGAGGAAGGCTTAGCACATGTAAAAACATAGACAAGATCCGACCGACACTAACTGAACAGACAGGAACTTCAATACACAGACACAGTAAAAAAAACAGTTTTTATTTACTTATAACTATAATCAGAATTATTAGTAGTCATATTGATATATAAAAACGGCAATTTTGGGGGCAAATTGTGCAGATCTACAAACAGGCACAGCAAGCGTAGTGTTCTTTATCATTTCTGGTAAATAAAAAAAACAAAGTTTATCTGAAAACTTATATAGTTACAGTTCAGATTACATGTGCGGAATTTTTTGGTTCAGATTTTGGAATTGAAAGATTCATAGAAAGACTTCTCTCTTCTGTGGAACCCAGGGAAAACCTCTTCCAGACATAAAACAATGTCAGCATATTGTAAGTAAGGGCAATCAAGCAAAATAAATAAATATATATACATGCCACTTTATTAGGTACACCTTGCTGGTACTGGGTTGGACGCCCTTTTGCCTTCAGAACTGCCTTAATTCTTTGTGGCACAGATTCAACAAGGTGTTGGAAACATCCCTCAGAGATTTTGGTCCATATTGACATGAAAGCATCACGCAGTTGCTACAGATTTGTTGGCTGCACATCCATGATGTGAATCTCCCGTTCCACCACATCCCAAAGGTGCTCTACTGGATTAAGATCTGGTGACTGTGGAGGCCGTTTAAGTAAAGTGAACTCATTGTCATGTTCAAAAAACCAGTCTGAGATTATTTGAGCGTTGTGACATGATGCATTATCCTGCTGGAAGTAACCATCAGAAGATGGGTACACTGTAGTCATGAAGGGATGGACATGGTCAGCAACAATACTCAGGTAGGCTGTGGCGTTTAAACGATGCTCAATCTGTACTAAGGGGCCCAAAGTGTGCCAAGAAAATATCCCCCACACGATTACACCACCACCAGCAGCCTGAAACGTTGAGACAATCTATTGGGTGGTTGTTCTGCACGCTTGGTAAACAAACTCCAGTTAGTCCAAAATGCAGCAGCTAGAGTTCTTACTAGAACCAGGAAGTATGATCATATTAGCCCGGTCCTGTCAACACTGCACTGGCTCCCTATCAAACATCGTATAGATTTTAAAATCTTGCTTATTACTTATAAAGCCCTGAATGGTTTAGCACCTCAGTATTTGAACGAGCTCTTGTTACATTATAGTCCTCCACGTCCGCCCCGTTCTCAAAACTCTGGCAATTTGATAATACCTAGAATATCAAAGTCAACTGCGGGCGGCAGATCCTTCTCCTATTTAGCGCCCAAACTCTGGAATAACCTACCTAACATTGTTCGGGAGGCAGACACACTCTTGCAGTTTAAAATCTAGATTAAAGACCCATCTCTTTAACCTGGCTTACACATAACATACTAATACACTTCTAATATCCAAATCCGTTTAAAGGATTTTTAGGCTGCATTAATTAGGTAAACCGGAACCGGGAAACACTTCCCATAACACCCGATGTACTTGCTACATCGTTAGAAAAATGGCATCTACGCTCATATTAGTTTGTTTCTCTCTTATTCCAAGGTCACCGTAGCCACCAGATCCAGTCTGTATCCAAGTCAGAGGGTCACTGCAGTCACCCGGATCCAGTATGTATCCAGCCCAGATGGTGGATTAGCACCTAGAAAGGACCTCTACAGCCCTGAAAGACAGCGGAGGACCAGGACAGGAAACAGATGAACAGATCCCCTGTAAAGACCTTGTCTCAGAAGACCACCGAGACAAGACCACAGGAAACAGATGATTCTTCTGCACAATCTGACTTTGCTGCAGCCTGGAATTGAACTACTGGTTTCGTCTGGTCAGAGGAGAAACTGACCCCCAACTGGAGCCTGGTTTCTCCCAAGGTTTTTTTTCTCCATTCTGTCACTGATGGAGTTTTGGGTTTCCTGCCGCTGTCGCCTCTGGCTTGCTTAGTTGGGGACACTTCATTTACAGCGATATCGTTGACTTGATTGCAAACTATTGCACAGCTACCATTTAAACTGAACTGAGCTGCAGATGAACATCACTGAATTCAATGATGAACTGCCTTTAACTGTCATTTTGCATTATTGACACACTGTTTTCCTAATTAATGTTGTTCAGTTGCTTTGACGCAATCTTTTTTGTTTAAAGCAAAAAAAAAAAAAATAAAAAAAAACCACACAAGGCAGGATGGATTCATGCTTTCAAGTTGTTTACGCCAAATTCTGACCCTACCATCTGAATGTTGCAGCAGAAATCGAGACTCATCAGACCAGGTAACATTTTTCCAATCTTCTATTGTCCAATTTTGGTGAGCCTGTGCGAATTGTAGCCTTTGTTTCCTGTTCTTAGCTGACAGGAGCGGCACCCGGTGTGGTCTTCTGCTGCAGTAGCCCTTCAGCTTCAGGGTTCGACGTGTTGTGCATTTAGAGATGGTTTTCTGCATATCTTGGTTGTAATGAGTGGTTATTTAAGTTACTGTTGCCATATCATCTCTAACCAGTCTTCCCATTCTCCTCTGACCTCTGACATCAACAAGGCATTTGACATCACAAGCCTTTTTGTCCACACAAACTGGCAGAGGCTCACTGGATCATCTTCTGATTGTGGCGACATCTCTGAAAACCCTAGAGGGTATGCCTGTGGTGCGAATGTTTAGGACCATTCGCTGTGATCCTTGACTTGAGGCAGGATGGTCACCGTGCAAGTTGGCAAATTCAGACCCTACCAGCCGCAGTGCACTGTACAGCTTTTCCAATATTCTATTGTTCCATTTGAAAATTTTGTACTCAGAGCTGACAGAGGCCCCGTGTGGGGTCTTCTGTGCATATCCCCTTCACTGCTTTCAACGTGTTGTGCAATGAGTGTTTGTCTGCATATTCTTGGTGTAATGAATTGGTTACTTAAGTTGTTGCCATATCAATCTCTAAACCAGTCTTCCCATTCTCCTGACCTTCGGGTCTGACATCAACAAGGCAAGTTTTGTCCACCCAACTGCAAGCTCCACTGGATATTTTTCTCTTTTTTTTGGACCATTCTCTGAAAACCCTAGACGATGATTTGTGCTTGAACATCCCAGTAGATCAGGCAGTTTTTGAAATACTGCAGACCAGCCCGTATGGGACCAACAACCATTCCATGTTCAAAGTCCACTTAAATCCCCCTTTCTTCCCCCTGCCAGATGCTCAGTTTGAACTTCAGCAAGTCGTCTTCACCACATCTAGATGCCTAAATGCATTGAGTTACTGCCATGTGATGGCGCTGATTAGGCAATTTGTGTTACCAAGCAATTGATATATGTGTACCTACGAAAGTGGCCATGAGTATATATATATATAATATATCTATATATATATAGTTATATATATCTAATATATATATATATAAATTCTAATAAATAAATAGATACATTAAAAAAAGAAAAAACTTGTAAAGGACACAAATTTTATTTATTATCTTGCTTTCCTGGTTTCTTTACAGTATTTCACGTCCAAGAGTAAAGGATTGGTTAATAAATATCCCCTTAGTCAGACAATGAAATTTAAAGATATGTCCCTTCATTACTTTGTGAAGATAATTCTTGGGTCTTTCTGTTTCTTTGCCTATAACATTTGCAGTGTGAGTTCTTGTCATCTTTGAGTAGTATTCATAATAAATCCACCAGGATAACTACAGTACAGTATATGAAAACATTTAGTGAAAACTTTTTCCCCCAAACAGTATAGATATTTCCCAGTCATACATAATTCTTACTTTATTGTCATATCGTAAACACCATAACAACATTTGAATGCGCTTTATGGCACTCTAGAGCATCTCATCTCTTTCAACAGAAGAGTTGTCTCTATAAACCCAGTAAAATTATTTATCACTAAAAATGTTTGTCAGTTAATTGATCTTAAAATCCGATGTACTCCTCAAAAAAAAAAAAAAGTATTCAGTAGGAAAGTATTAATGGTGACAGGCACAAACCTACTGCTGCCCTGCAGATGACAGCCAGCAAAGGAATCATGTTCCTTGGTAAATGCACCAGATGATCCTTGTAAAAATCAGCCTTTGTTTTACCGCAGTGCATTGATTGTGGTGAAATGCAGGCTTATGTTGGCAAAGCAACAAGCATGAAGCAAAAAGACCACTGAGACATCTGCTCAACACCATAAACAAGACTTCAGGGCCCGCTTGAAATGATTTAGGCATCTATTATTTAATGTGAAAATGAGGAGAACTGAAATGCTGTTTGTGCAAATGGCTAAAGAAAATTATCAATATGCAAATGCAGGATTTTTGAATCCTAAAGATTTGTGTAAGTATACATCCTTTAAAGAGCCCCAAACCCCCATGAACATCAACATGAAATGTTGATTTATTTGTAACTGGGTAATAGTGATTAGTTAACTTATATTACATTGAATTACATTATTTGTGAATTTATTTACTTTTAACTGGATGGTGAAAACATGCCCATAATAATACAGGAAAGTATAAAAGGTGAAAATGAAAAAGGACAGTTACATCCTTGGGTTGAGATATCCCCTCAGAAATGCAATAAATAGGCTCTAGGGCCTGTAGTTAGTAAGTTAGAAAGTTAGTTAGTAAATGAATGAATGAATGAATGAATGAATGGACTCCCACACTACTACTACTACTACTACTTATTCTTCTTTTTAATTTATTTAATCCTTAAAGATTTCATGAAATGCTTTCCATTATCCCGTTTTATAATATCATAATTCCATGATCTGTAAAATTAATGATTAATGAACACTCCAATCTATCACAGGAATCACAGTAAATCCATTGTATAAACACATTTGATTTTATTCTTTTTGATTCTGTATTCTGTTTCAAGTTGGCTAAACTGAAATGCAATTTAAGTCTACTTTTACTGTGTTTGTTTGTTTTCTGAACGTCTAATCCTAATAATTCTTTCCTACAACAGCTTTCCACAGTGTGTATTAAATCAACAGAATACGTTTTTCACATGCTGCCAGCTATCCAGATTTCAGATGAATAGCCTGTCTGCATGTGTGTTACTTGGGGGGGGGGGGGGATTTGGGGGTTAATGGAAATTCAGACATAACGTATAGAGTTGGAGGTTTGCCAGCAATTTTACTGACCTAATTCATGAAGCATTCAAAAGTGGCACCATGGTAAATCATTTAAAAATGTCAGAGATTTGCTACAATGAGAGATGTACATGATGCTATGTTAAACAATAGATATTCTGTCTGAATGACGGAATTTCCAAAAACCATTATTCAGTAAAATTCAGCTCCGATGATTAATACAGTATATTGACTTTTTATTTTTATATTGACATAATAATATCCTAACCTAACAAATGTTATGACAATTAAACTTTGCAATAATGTATTACCTTTTTTCCATCAAATAAATTTAGACATACAGTAAAGGGAGTCTTGCTCAGCTTATGCTTCTAACACATGTTGCAGTATTTCCAAAGAACAACCTAGTGCTCTGCTCTGATTCACAAATGAATACACCATAGGGGAAGTAATCATTCCTGATTGCAATCATTATAAGCCTCTCTTGACTATCGCTGGGAGGGATTTTTCATATTTTGACAAAGCCATCAAACAAATCCAATACGTTTCAATCCACTTATTTTCTTTCCAATTAGGTTGGGGCCCTGCATTCAGGCCTTTTGCGTCAAACTAATGGTTTGAGGCCATGTGTTGCCTCTTGTAGAGTTTAAAGCAAGTCTACTATGGTATGCAGATGTTCTAATACATTACTAATTTGGTTTTCATTAGTTGAAAGGTCTCAAGTGAGGCCAGGCTGTTAATTTATGGCTCCAGGAACTACTTCACCCTGTTTAGGATGCCGCATGATTGGTATCTCTATGTTGTTATTTGTTGCAGTTTTGCTAAGGTAGTCACAAAGCTGGGACATTTCTCTGTCTGCCTGGACAGTTTTATGGTGGTGTTTTTGACATATTAGCAGATGCCTAAATGATCACACAATGATAAAACAAAAACATATACATATGATAAAATAAATTATTATATAATAAAAATGACATGACAAGCTTAGCATAAAACAGACACAGTTTTTTTTTTTTTTCTCCAGACTGAGATGTTCCCTACTATGTCCTGTAATTCATAGATGTTGAAAAATGTCAATCACATTTTCAGCGGGAGAATGAGCAGGAGATTGTCTGAAGAATGTCTGTTGAAGGTAATAACACCAAATGAAGCCTTGAAAAGCTCCATGCTATAATTATAGTTCTGCGCTGATTTGTTGACTGATCAAATCGAATAAACCATATAGCATTAGGGACATAAATTCTTCACATAAAATCTTTAGACAGCCTTTCCTAGAGCCATGATGAATATTATGTGGAGTAAACTAGTTAGTTGACTATGCTTTCTTGCCAGCCTGTGGTAAAGTCTGTTTGAGGAATGGTTAAATCTCTTATATCGACAGCTACGGCTCGCCAAGTCACCATTGTGCCGGTGGCCATCATCACAGAGGTTTGTGAAGGTGTCAACCAAAGGCTCGGGCCCTGAAGGGGTCTGCCCACATTGGTTTAATGGAAAATGTACCCGAAAACTGTTCAATTCAAAAAGCCCATTGCTTTTCTCTTTCTCTTGAGAGACATTTATACCTTGCTTGGTAAAAGGACCTCCAAGGCTCTGGAACTTTACAACAACATTAAGAAAGTGTGGAGTGGGGAAAAAGAACCTGTAAAGAAAAATGGGGAACTGCTTGAAGGTTTTTGAAAACATTACTGAACCTAAAATGGCAGTGCAGGTTCATAAGGGAAGTGTCACTTTAGTGGCTTTTATCTCAAACCATCGAAATGCCGCTCTGGTGACACTCTCACCTCACCTTAAAGTCTTGGCCAATGTCAAATATTATCATATGTTTGCATGAGGCAAAGCAAATACATGTACTGTATAAGTTTTCTACTATAATGTTTCAGATTTATATTATACCAATTGATTTTATTTTACTATTATATAGATGCAGTATTTAACCTCAAAAATGATTAAAAAAAAAGCATAATAACTTTGTAAATAAGACTTTACATTTCTAGTCTTCTGAAAACTGTACTTGCATAATATAATATAATATAATATAATATAATATAATATAATATAATATAATATAATAACTTAGTACAACATATGTATATTCATTACTATATTTCTTAACAAACTTTACATTTTTAATATAGTGCTTTGCAATTATGTCAACTGAAAAGTTTTACTTTAAAGTACTTTTCAAATCAGGTTTAATTTGTAATGCTTTAAAGATGTACATTTGATTATAATTTAACTGTAGTGTGTCCTTTGATATTGCATTTAATTTTTTTTTTTTTACATTTACATTTCAATTGTACTAAATTGCAGCTTCATCATTACAAATGTATAATTTCAAATATATTTAAATACTTGCCATATAAGTTTAAATAACACAAATTCTTGTGAAAAAGAAGTACACTAGCATACTTTTAAAAAGATTATTACAGAAAAAAAAAATATTCTGTAAAAAATATATATTTTTAAAAGTATGCTAGTGTACTTCTTTTTCACAAGAATTTGTGTTTGCCTTGGGTGCTCTAAAAATAAATGTATTTTTCTTTCTTTCTTTTCATTTGAGTGTTTTGACCGTGAGTAAGAGCCTGAAAGTTTATCCTTGGGGAAAATAATGGATTCCTGCGAGTTGAATATGACAACGGAGTGGTTTGGTAGTGCAAGATTTAAGCGGCACATTTTGTGCCGATCAGTTCATTAGGATGTCAGATGTGAATACACCAATTTTCTAGATAATAAGAAAGCATGTTTGAGAAGAGAAATGCAAAAGTTATATATGGCTTGCAGGTCATCCGTCATTTCGTCTTGCAACAAAAAAGTAAACTGTCTCTGAGATGTCATCACCTCCAGGGACGGATCTTCACCGTGTTGACACTTCATCATGGGGCCATGTGACAAAGCTATCACTGGTGCCATTCCACTAGTTAATTCACGTCAGTGTGTCAGTTACAGACATCCTTTGCTGACTAACCTATTTAACTCGTGGCAAGCTGCCACCAGGGTGAAGGTTTGTAAAAAAAAAAAAAAAAAGACAGAAAAGTGATGTTAGATCTGAGAAAAGGTATCCTTCACTTGCCACATGGTAGATATTTCGTCATCTAATGGCACGACATTCGTTCATTTTTAGGCTGCATTTCCAAATTCTACTTTAGATACTGGTGAATCATACTGCTGTGGAGACTTTTTTTTTATTGTATTGTGTTAATCTTATTAAATAAAGAGCTTAAAAAAATAAATATATTTTGCAGGCCATCCTATAAATAAATAAAAAATAAATATATTAGATGATCTGAAGTTTTATTTATTCACTCAGGTACTGCTTCATTTGTTGGAGCAGCTCACTGCACAACACTTTACTATAAACTTTACTATTTACTATAAGACAAGTTGAAAATCTCAAAATACATCACTCATGTCTTGAAACACTGTTCTGTGCAGCACAGTTTGTAAGTTCCTCTTCAGGAACTCGAGCTGCGTCGGTGACGCTTTGGGGAACGCCTCTAGCGTGACGTCTCTGAATCACGTGTGTAATCAGTCCAATGGATGGGCGAGACGTCATAGGCGGGTGACGTCATAGACCAGGAAGCCAATAAAAGCACGAGCGGCGAAGCACGGTATTCCAGCCTTCTGTTCTTCAGCAAGCGCTCTGGTGGTGTGTCAGTTGCTATCTGTTTTGTGAGTCTTATTTAGTGTGTTTTTGTCCACTGATAAGCTCCTTTTGTCAAAGACTTCAATCAAGAATGTCCTTTGGGCGAGAGCAGGCAGCGTTCAGGCTGTGTGTTTTCCCTGCCCGCAAAGAAAAAGGGTAGGGACACACGCATGTTTGTGTGTTGTCTGGCTGAGAGAGTGAAGCGCGCAGAATCAGCTCTCGAGGGAGTTTGAGGGAGGTGCGATAGCGATGCGAGCATTTGCTTCACTTATCAGAAGGCCTCTTTGAGGAGGGAAGCCTTCACTGAACTGGGGCGTTTCTCTGCAGATGCCAGCCCCCAGCTTTCCGCCGAGCGGAGCGGTGGGTTGGCCTCGCGGGTTGGATCAGCTTTCTTGATCCGCTGTGGAAGGAATGTAGACGGGCAAGTCCCTATCTTCTTTACCCTTAACCACCGGGATCGGTCGCCAGACGCTATCGCGCTACGCGTTTCGGAAAAGCCCGCCTGTTTGCTGGTACTAGTCTCCCCTGGTGTGAGATCGGGCGCGACTGCTCCGTCCGTCTTTCGTGCTGAGGAGATTGAGGGGAAATCTAGGCGTCGATGAGGCTCGCCAGTTGCACACGCATCATGTTAATCACAGCAATGAGCTATCTATTATAGATGAGCAGCTTTTTGATGCGGAAGTGGGAGCTGTCGCGCTAGTCCGGCTATCACACACGAAAAGGCGTACCGGCGACCGGGGGCGACCGAGATCACCGGAATCGCACATGATCTGGCGTACCACGGGTTGTTGGAGACTGGCTCGTCCTATCTCCACCGTGTTCACCTAGATCTAGAGCTCGTTCTCGGAGGTTTGGAAGCCACCGCGCTGAGGTTTATTCACCCTCTGAGGCACGAGCTCGCTGCTGACATGCTTTTTCTCGCCCTGCTCTCGCCAGGGCATGCTCCTAGGCGGTCGTGTCCGTGCCAGGTACGATTCTCGCGGTTGCGGTCCCCGATGGCTGCTGAGGCACGCGGCGGCGAAACGAGATCACGGGAAATCGCACAGATGATCTGGCGAACCGGGTTTGGAGATCGGCTCGTCCTCATGCTACACCCGTGTTCACTAGATCTTAGAGCTAGTTCTCGAAGGTTTGGAAGCCACACCGCGCCCTGCGTGTTTCTTCCCCACCTCTTTGATGCGGAGCTCGCTGCACGAGTTCATCTATTTTCTCTGGGATAGTTGATGTTTGTTTGTCGTGAGGGACGTGCAAAAAAAAAAAACAACTCAAAGAATAAAAAAAATAAAAAGTTACCTTTTGTACTCAATAAAAATAACAAACCAGGCAGGGTTCCATGGCACACCTCCCGCATGCCGAACCCCTCGGAACGTGGAGATTTCTGGTTTCACAGTTGGAACAGAGAGAATTTCCATACCGTGGTTTTCTCGTCTGGTTTATTGACTAACATTTTAATTCTGAGGAATAATAAATGAAATATTTATTTGACTATGACAGTTTAGATGTACAGGAGGCCCTGGATTGTAATTTCTCGAGATTCCGCTCGAACACGGTTTACCTCTCTTCCTTGGCGGAGGTTAGGCGAGGGTCAGGGGCTGCTGGGCGGAAGCAGTCCCAAACCCTACTGTGTTCCAGCCTCGCGCCGGGGGTGGGTGTATCCGTACACTCTTGACTCCGCTGATGTAGAGTAGAGTGACCGATCTGAGCAGAAAGGCTTCTAATGGGCAAGGATAAACTTGCTAGATTGCTGATCCGGATCGTCATTTGATGACCGGGAGTATAGCAACTCCTATATTACTCCGTGACTATCCAGATACACGCCGACTCTCCACTGTAACAGCAGTTCCACCGGGCTTAGGGACGACTTTACTCATGAGAGCGGCCCCCAGCTGTCTTCTGGCCTGGCAAGAGTAAGCGGTTGTACCAACCGCATTACCAACGCGTGCACAGTCTACTACCTCAGGGCCATACAGAAGAAGCATTCGATTCTGCCACCCCCTGCCAGTGTTCCAGGGCGCAGCGTAGTCTCTAGGCGAAGCGCATTCTCCTCAATTACCGCCCGGCAATCGTCCGCGGTGTGTACCTACGAGAGCTCGCCGGACGTGCTGTGACGGAAGGTCAACAGGGAGAAAGCTAGTGACGGTCGTCCCCCTGCCGGTCCGCCACTTCAGGGCACGAGCTGTTGGCTTCTAAGAGAACCAGAGGCCAAGTCTCTCGCGTGGAACTGGTTCCCCTACGAGGTCACGATGCAGAGTTCATGGGTAGCTCCCTGCCAAGTAGTGTACTATATGGGTCACTGCCCCGAGGTCAGGATCTGGTTTAGTACTTACCTAAGCAGACGAACTGGGTCTGAAGGACCGTCGTCTTTTAGGAGACCTCAGCTAGAGGGCATGATGCTGTGGCGACACACGGACCTCAGAGGGCATGGCCCTCTGGGGATAGAAAGACGGTATTACACCCGCATTACACGGTGCACGTCTTCCTCAGTGCCCTCGGATGACTCGATCTGCCAACTCGCAAGCGTAGGATCTACTACTCCGATCACGTGGCGCAGCCAGCAATGGTCTCGCCGCGAGCGCTTCTCTCAGTTAACAGAACCGAAACGTAGCGGTGCCTAAGACGGACTCGTCGACCCTCACTGGGAGGTTCTCCCAGAGCAGCTAGTATCGGCCGTCACTCCTGCCGAGTGCGCCGCTTAGGCACCG
>NC_056585.1:4697436-4751795 GCF_018340385.1 Cyprinus carpio
GAGTGAAGAGCATGGAAGTTATCCTTGGGGAAACTAATGGATTCCTGCCGAAGTTAATATGACACGCAGTGGTTTGTTAACTGGTTCAGACAGGACGGACTCAGTTTCTTATATGTCGAATTGCATCGCAGCGTGACTTTGTGCAAGATTTTTTTTTCGCGGCACATTTGTGCTTGCCGCCGCCCCCGATCGCCGATCCGACAGTTTTTTGCCGATTATTCATTAGGATAGGTCCAGATGTGAATACACCACAATTGTCTAGGATAATAGGGGGAAGGACAAGGGAAAGCATGTAAGCCCCCTTGAGAGAAGCAAGAGACAAGGAGCGAGAAAGGCGAAGAAGAGAAGCGCGAAAGGAAGAAAAGAGAACACAGGGGAGAAAAGAGGGAAAAGAAGAGGAAGGAAAGAGCAAAAAATGCAAAATTAAAAACAACGTTACAAAAAGGGTAAAGTTATATAGGCTTTTTTTTTTTTCTCTTGAGGTCTCCGTACATTTCGTCCTGGCAACCCCAAAATAAAGGTAAACATGTCTCTGAGGAGTATCACACCCTCCAGGGACCGGATCTTCACGTTGTTGACACAGTCAATCAGGGCTGGCCAATGTGCAAAAGCTAAATCCACTGGTGCCATTCCACGAGTTCATTCACGTCACGTGTTGTCAGCCGACTCCAGGAGACCGTCCTTTGCTGACTAACAAAAAATAACTCGTGGCAAGCTGCCACCAGGGTGAAGGTTTGTAAAAAAAAAAAAAAAAAAAAAGACAGAAAAGTGACGTTGAGATCTGAGAAAAGTATCCTTCACTTGCCACATGGTAGATATTTCGTCATCTAATGGCACGACATTCGTTCATTTTTAGGCTGCATTTCCAAATTCTACTTTAGATACTGGTGAATCATACTGCTGTGGAGACTTTTTTTTATCGTATTGTGTTAATCTTATTAAATAAAGAGCTTAAAAAAATAAATATATTTTGCAGGCCATCCTATAAATAAATAAAAAATAAATATATTAGATGATCTGAAGTTTTATTTATTCACTCAGGTACTGCTTCATTTGTTGGAGCAGCTCACTGCACAACACTTTACTATAAACTTTACTATTTACTATAAGACAAGTTGAAAATCTCAAACTACATCACTCATGTCTTGAAACACTGTTCTGTGCAGCACAGTTTGTAAGTTTGCAGGGAAAAGTGCTATGAAGCTCATATTTCTGCAACAAAGGTCTTGAAAGGACACTTTTTTATTATTATTAAAAACTTTTGAAAACTTTAGAAGTTCGCCTGTAGTTCTCCAAGTTTTCCTGTACTTTACGAAAAAGTGGCACTGCTCAGTTTGGCTGGTAGTAAATTGCATAGAATGTCAAAAACGTTCGACTTACTCAAGAAAAAGCCCACAACCATATAAATTCACCAGTCAACCTGTCATGTGTCTTTTATTTGTAACATAAGCAAGAATGAAAAAAAAAAGCGCTTCAGGATGGTTAATCAAACATTCTGAAATTGAAAATGACTAACCATGTGAACATTGAAAAGCATTTTAGGTATAACAAAATATTTTGCAACTTATAACTTGTAACCACCGTGGTACAACAGTTCATTGTAAGACATGGTATAACAGATGGTATACATGGTCTTACACACAAAGGCATTAATGCAACCAGCTAATTAACTAAATAACTAAAAAAATAAATTAAATTAAACATGTATTTCAGGAAATGTCCTTTTACTGTTTTGCACTGCTAATTAGCCTGTAGGAGTCTGTAAGGACTACCATTGTGTTTATAAAATAAAGTGTATGTTTTTGATGTTTTTCTTTATTTATTTTTTTCTTAGGATCCACTTTTACCAAAAGCATATAAAAAAAAAAAAAAAAAAAAGTCCCTATAGATTATTATACTTAATATTGTCAACATATGGTGAAATATAAAAATCGTGTTTAGTTTAAGCCACTGTTGATGTTAATACTCACAGCTCTCTCCAGCTATTATTGTTTTCCTTCAATGGATCATTAGTTTTAACTTTTTAATGGATTTTTACAAGGTTCTTATAAAGGCCTGTTCACACAAAGAACAATAACTATAAAGTTAATGGCGACTATATTAGCATCCACAAGAACTGGTGATAACATTATGTTTGTTATATGCACATGCTGCAGTTATGTCAACTTCTTTAAATGATCAATCTCTCAACTCTATCCAAACTCTTTTTTTTTTTTTTCTTTCTTCAGATAGATTATGATTGGCTGTCAATGAGATTCCAACATTATTGTTCCTCTGTGACGATATGCATCACAGATGCCCAGAATAAATAAATGAAAAAATATATAGCAGGATAAATATCTGAGCTAGTCTGTGACTCTGAGCCTTGCATTCTGTTTGGATGTGTTAGATTGTATCTCCACGACTGATAATTAAGATCCAGCCCCAGACGCCAGATCTGTTTTGTCTGATATCCGAACAACCACTCAGAAGGGTTGTCGATATCCCAAAACCCTTTAACATCAAGTCTTGTCTGGTACCCAAAACCAAGGTACAAGATTTCAAGATTCAAGATTTTTATTCGTCACATTCACGATTATATAGAGCACATATAACCAGCAGTGAAATGTGAGTCAGTTCTGCTCCATGGAGAGTGCAATTATTAAAGAATACAGCACAGATGAAAATATACATAAATATAGGTATGAAAGAATGAAATAAAAGTAAACAATACAAATATAAGAATATAATATATATTAAAAAGATGTATACTGTAGAATTAAATACAGAATAGAAAATAATGTGCATGAAAGTATACTGTAGTCTTAAATATTAAGAAACACAGGAATGTGCAAGAGGCAAATGTGCATATGTGCATTATACTGTAGTCTTAAATATTAAGATACACAGGAATGTACAAGAGGCGAATGTGCAAACAGGTTGACACTGTCAGTATGTCAATATGAAGTAGAGAATGATGAATATCTTACTGATTAAGTGAATATTAAGTGGAGACATGAAGATGTTAAGAGGCTTGAGTATAGGAGCCTGATGGCCTGGGGGAAGAAACTCCTCCTAAGTCTCTCGGTTTTTGCCATCAGGCTACGGAAGCGCTTACAAGATGGCAGCAAAGTGAAAAAATGGTTAATGGGGTGGATGGAGTCCTTGATGATTTTAACAGCTCTGCTTTTGCAGCCTTTGAGGTAGATGTCCTGCATAGAGGGGAGAGCAGACCCTGAGATGCCCTCTGCTAAGCGCACAACTCTCTGCAGGGCTTTGCAGTCTTGACTGGAGCTGTTCCCATACCACACTGAGATACACTGAGTCAATACACTTTCTATGGCCCCTGAATAGAAAGTTTTCAGGATTACTGGCGAAACCCTGAATTTCCTTAGCTGTCGCAGATGTTACAGACTTTGCCTGGCTTTATTAACCTGTGTTTGGATGTGTGAAGTCCAAGTCAGGTCCTCGGAGATGTCTACACCAAGGTACTTGTAGCTGCTCACCCTCTCCACAGGGGTTCCACTGATCATAAGAGGAGTATAGGGCCGCTGCTGTCTCTTCCTGAAGTCAACAATCAGCTCTTTAGTTTTGCTCACATTCAGAGAGAGACAATTGTCGTGGCACCATGATGTTAGTTTCTCTACCTCATCCAAGTATGCGGTCTCATTATTGTTGTGAATGAGGCCAGAACCACAGTATCATCAGCCAATTTTATAACAGATGTGGAGCTGTGGGAAGACACGCAGTCATGTGTGTAGAGAGAGTAGAGCAGGGGACTCAGGACACAGCCCCGTGGGGCTCCTATGTTCAGGGTGATGGAGCTGGAGATGAACTGGCCTACTTTCACCACTTGAGGTCTGCCGGTGAGGAAGTCTTGAATCCAGTTGCAGAGTGAACAATTCAGGCCAAGGTCTATGAGATTAGAAGCTAGCTTTATGGGGACTATAGTATTGAAAGCTGAGCTATAGTCGCTGAATAGCAGCCTTACATAGTTCCCATTGCTGCTGTCAATATGTGTGAGAGAAGAGTGCAGGATGTGAGAGATGGCATCATCAGTGGATCTATTGGGGCGATAAGCAAACTGAAGAGGGTCCAAAGTATACAGGATGGAGGAGCAAATGTACTTTTTAACCAGACCCTCAAAGACCTTCATGACTATTGATGTGAGGGCAACTGGACGATAGTCATTCAGACAAGAGGGTTTATTGTTCTTAGGCACAGGGATGATGACAGATTTTTTTAAAGGAGGTGGGAACCACCGAGGTAGCTCTCACCTTTGCAGAGGATTTGTTTCCAAAGGCACAGATGGTCCTTAGTCCCTGCCACATGCGTCGGGAGTCATTTAGCTGAAAATGAGACTCTATTTGTTCCCTGTATTGGAGTTTGGTGGCTCTTACTGCGCGTCGGAGAGCATAGCACGATGCTTTGTACTCGCTCATGTTTCCCGACAAATGACTGGCGTTGTAAGCAGCAGTGCGTTTGTTTACTGCAGCACGGATTGTTCTGTCCACCCATGATCCGCCCACCAGTGTTTTGTCTGGTACCCAAAACTGTATTAACAGTCTTCTATCAGCCAGGAGTCGACTGACTAAAGCCAGAGAAGAGCAGAAACAGAATAATTGATGATGGTAAAAAAGGAACAGAGTATATTGTATAATCATAGTTGTGTATGTTTCAGTGATCAGACTTCGTCTGACAAACACAAACTGAACAAGTAATGTTATATCAACTGATTCACAACAACATCCCAAAAACCTTGGATTTAAACATTTCCACTTATCTCTTATTCATACAGATAAAACAGTCCATGAAACCCCACAATCATGATATTGAACAATAATGAAAATGCATAAGCAAGAAAAATTATACAAAATATAAACTATTAAAGCATAATAAAATGATAAATCAATAAATGAAATAAAATGATAAAATAATCCAATCATAAATTACATAAATGACTAATGATCATCAATGATTATACAAATAAATGGATTATAAATGAATAAAAAACAGAAAATAAAAACACAACACGCATGTATGTTTACTCTCTCAATGCAACACACACAGTTTGCATTTGAGGATCCTTCAGATGCAATAATGTCTTCTTACCTTGCAATGCATCCTACAGTAGCAGCATTTTTCAGCTTTCGGACACAGCCTGTGTATCACTGGTGTGCCTCCATGGACAGGGTTGAGAAACACTGACTTATGCTACTTCAGTATTAAACAGGAAGCTTATTTTGACTCGTGAATCATTGCACATCTCCACTCTAAGACAGTTGGGCTCAGGCGTTTCTGGTAGAGCATGGTGTTAACAGCACCAAGGCCATAGGTTAAATACCACTAAGCCACTGGTTGTATTGCGTACCTTAGCTGAATGTTTCATCAGCTACACTTACAGTAGGCTGACCTCCACACTTTCCATCTATGAATTTACACACCTGATCAATTAGGGAAACATATTGCATGCTTTGTATGGCCTTTGCAGCAATAACAGCTTCAATGTATTATAAAAAAAAAATTCATGGGTGAAAGCAATTTTCAGTTCCTCATGAGAGTCTCACATCTGAATGGCTTGCATGAAACATGCCCTAATGCCCTGTCATTCTTTACTGTCTCCTTTGATTTATAAACCTATCAGTGTGCAGTGGCTCCACATCTGAATGGCTTGCAACTTTGCCTCTTTTAATGTGCATGTTTGATGTATGTGACTGATGTCTGACAGTTGCATTTGTGCAGCTGCATTGATTGGCTAAGAAAAATGAATTCAATCAATCCACTTACATTTACTTTGGAATCAGGTGGATTTACTTTGGAATCAGGTGACTTGGATCGATGTAACTGTTTTAACGAAAAAAAAGAGGATGTTTTGTTATAGCTTTTGGAACAAGGGCACCACCATCTTGCAATACCACTGCATGTGACACCACGGGGTTTGCTCCAGTGCAATAATATAAGCATTTCTTTACTTTTTGAATGCACACTTGTTTTGAAATTGAGGAAGACAAGCTTAAAAGGACTGTTGAGTTCATAATAAGTGCAATTGCTTGTGCATTTGAGCCGATACGGTGAGGGGACCTAGCAGTTCTACCATTATAGAAGAAATGGTGGACCTGCTGGTTTGGGGTGAAGAACACACCATAAAACAAAACACACATTTGAAAAAAAATATTGTGTGCATTTGCTCAAGAAGTCACACAATAAAAATCAACTCAATAATCCACACAAGAAAAATCAATATCTTACTCGAATGTACTCCGTAACAATATATTTATTGTATTTACTTTTTTAGAATTTATTTATTTATTTCTTTATTTATTTATTATTTATTTATTTATTTTTAATTATCATGGAAATCAGTTTACTAATTAATGTAAACTTGACTGACTGCTTCACTTCTACTTTAAGTCTAAATACAGCCGACATAAGGCCAGAACACTGTGTGATGTGTGTAGAAAGATGCCTGTACACTTATAGAGTGAGCTTATGAGTATTTGCAAATTCTTATCCATTTTTAAAGGGACAGCTCAACCAAAAATGAAAAATTTACTCATCCTCATCATGTGAAACAATCGTCTGTAGTGTCTTTCCATTGAAAGACAGCTCACACTAGCCATGCTCCTGAAAAATAGTGTTGTCAGTTTTAAAAACAAGTCATTCTTTTCAGTCTTTTATATTTTTAATGAATCTGCTAAACCAGTTTTTAACCAGTCTGAATCAAAATGAATCTATCGCAATGGTTCTCAAATCACTGAGAATTTTTTTTCTTTCTTTTTTTTTCTTTTTTTTAGGTAAACGGCAGGATTGACAAATTTTAGTAGTGTCTACTGCAAAAGCAAATTTTCATTCATCTGCATTTACATTAAAAGGCTGTTTTATTACCAAAATCATAACTGCAACAAATTTAACTGAGACACATTACAATAAACACTAAGTAATACTTGCTGCATACTGTATGGCGTAATTTGAATATTTTTAGATGGTGCAATACACACTGTAAATTACAACAACATCACTGTAATATATATATATATATATATATATATATATATATATATATATATATATATATATATATAGGAAATGAGTCAGACATACCAATATATATTAACTTGTTTGAAGGAACTGATTCTTGGAAATGAGTCAGACATACCATCAGTACAAAAAAAGAGGCACCAATGTCATAAAAGTAGTCAATATGACTAATTAGTGATTATATCAATACGTGTGACAGCTTCTATATGAAGCCACATGATACTTGTGTGCATTCACTGACATCTGCCAAATCTCACATCCTGCCAATGTTTTCATCTAGATTTAAAATGGCACATTACTGTCATTGATACCAAAATATCACTATATAATTGTATGGCACACAATTTATTAATTTGCATTTTTATTATTATTATTATTTTATGAGTAATTTTATAAGTATCATATGTTAGCAGCTTATGAGGTCATTCCAAAATAATTTTCAGTAACACGTTCACTCACACAAGTTATGTTTTGCTAAGCAAAGCTTACTTGTAATAGAGTGATTGTGTGTTGCAGGCATGAGGCAAGTCTAAGTTATCTCAAGCTTCAAAGGTCAGCAGTTAATCAAAAGAGGGATTATCTTCTAATTAACAAATTATGGGTTAAAGGATAATTGCCTTTAAAAAAATGAGGCTTTGATTGTTCTTTAAATAGGGAATCATGGGAAGTGAAAGCATTTAGCCTGATGTGTTTGTCTCATAGGACTTTGTCATGCATTCAACAGATTATTAATATGCAAAATTTGCAGAGCAATGTTGCATGAAGTAATCAAACTCCATTAAAGCACTGAAATAGCATCTGCCCAAAATGTCCAAGGATCGTAGTGGTGTGTATTGCATGAGCAACATCTCTCATTTTCTTCGTAAAACATAAATGTTTAGTTTAACTCGCCATTTGGGCGCAGAACCAATAATAAAAAAAAAAAAAAAAAAAAAAAAAATCATTATAAAAGAGCCATTGTGTGTGTGATAGTCTGTTTATAGAAAAAGAAATATGTGTCCAAGTCATTGCCACTAATGATAGACAATCATACAGATGGAAAAAGACAGTTTATGCTCTGATGTGATTGGATAATGTTTCCTTTGAGTCAGACTGAGGATTAGTAAATCACTGACAATCTCTGCATGTAAGGAGCAAGTTCTTCTACTAAAATTAACAAGTTGTTATTGGACTAACCTCCTGTCAACCAAAGTCAACTGAGAAGTCAAAAAGAAGACAGTGACATGCATTTTGCCAGTTTGTTTGATTTTTTCAAGAAGGATCTAATGAGGAGGATTTCAAGCCCATCAGGATCCATGTTTTTTTGTTTTTTTTTTCTTCATATAATTAAAGTTCATAATTTTATTGTACACTAGAGTATAACATTATGCCTGGAATTAGTATTGTTGAATTCAGTGGACAAGGATTATCTGAATGTATCCAGGCATTGAGGTTACTGACTTGCCTCTCAGATGAGGCATTGTGTACACTTAGGAGAAACACACTCCTTTCCCACTTCATTTTCTCTTTTATCTACTGTTGTTGTGCCTTTATCAATGCAGCCCCCAACATTATCGAAGCAGCAAAGCTCAGCAGATTCAGCAATGAACATCAAAAGTGAGATATATTTGTCACTTGACCCGCAGTGTTTCTAGAGGATAATAGAGCCATAGAGGCATGGCACCTGCAATGTCACTGCGTTTCACAGGGCCAAACAATGACATGGCAATTGAGAAATTACAAGAATAATGCCAAGACACTAAATAAATTATATATATATATATATATATATATATATATATATATATATATATATATATATATATATATATATATATATATATATATATATATGGCTTTTTGTAATAATGCTAATGTACCAGCAACCAGCTAGTCCCTTTCAAGAAAAGTCAATTCACTCGGTGGCCATATTTGCAATGCTTTTGAGCAGCTATTTTGGGCATGCAAAACTAACTCCTATTTATCGGATTGGGAAAATCTGTCTGACAAATCTGTCTACATGTCAACTAACTGAAAACCTACTCAAGTTACAGAGATACAAATACTTTAGTATTCATTTTCTATTTTTACCCAAAATGAGACGATGTGAGCATTATGGAGCAGGGCTAACCCTAATACTCATGTACTTTAATGTCTGTTTCACAATTAAGACCCAGGCAATCTCTTATATGGACAAATTATTATTAGTATTACTCTAGATTTAATACTGTCACATGGAATTGATGTTGATGGTGTTGAAATTATGCAGCCAAGCGATGGTATCTCAGATCATTATTTAGTTTTGTGCAAACTTCATATTGCTAAAACTGTAAATTCTACTTCTTGTATGGTAGAACCATCACTTCTAACAAAAAAGACTGCTTTGTAAGTAATCTTCCTGATGTATCCCGATTCCTTAGCATATCCAAAACCTCAGAACAACTTGATGATGTAACAGAAACTATGGACTCTCTCTTTTCTAGCATTTTAAATACAGTTGCTCCTTTACGCTTAAGGAAGGTTAAGGAAAACAGTCTGACACCGTGGTATAATGAGTACACTAGCACCCTAAAGAGAGCAGCCCGGAAAATGGAGCGCAGCTAGAGGAAAACAAAATTAGAGGTATTTCGTATTGCTTGGAGGGAAAGTAACCTATCTTACAGAAAAGCATTAAAAAACTGCTAAATCTGATTACTTTTTGTCTCTTTTAGAAGAAAACAAACATAACCCCAGGTATTTATTCAATTAAGTGGCTAAATTAACGAAAAATAAAGCATCAACAAGTGTTGACATTTCCCAACATCACAGCAGTAATGACTTTATGAACCACTTTACTTCTAATGTCGATACTATTAGAGATAAAATTGTAACCATGCAGCCATCAGCTACAGTATCACATCAGACAGTGCACTATAGAACCCCTGAGGAACAGTTCCACTCATTCTCTACTATAGGAGAGGAAGAATTGTATAAACTTGTTAAATCTTGTTAGACCCTATTCCATCTAAGCTCCTAAAAGAGGTGCTTCCAGAAGTCATAGATCCTCTTCTGACTATTATTAATTCCTCATTGTTATTAGGATATGTCCCCAAAAACCTTCAAACTGGCTGTTATTAAGCCTCTCATCAAAAAAAAACACAACTTAACCCCAAAAGAACTAGTTAATTTATAGACCGATCTCGAATCTCCCTTTTCTGTCCAAGATACTAGAAAAGTTAGTATCCTCACAATTATATTCCTTCTTAGAGAAAAATGGCATCTGTGAGGATTTCCAGTCAGGATTAAGACCGTATCATAGTACTGAGACTGCTCTCCTTAGAGTTACAAATGACCTGGTCTTATCATCTGATAGTTGTTAAATATATCAACTAAAACCACTGCATCTAATAACCTAGAACGCTTTCTAAGACTACACTATTCTTTTGGATAGACTAGAACACTTTGTTGGCATTAATGGAAGTGCATTAGCATGGTTTAAATCATACTTATATGACCTCCATCAATTTGTAGCAGTGAATGAAGAGGTATCATATCGTTCACAAGTGCAGTATGGAGTACCTCAAGGCTCAGTACTAGGGCCATTACTCTTCACGCTTTACATGTTACCCTTGAGAAATATCATCAGGAAACACGGTGTTAGCTTTCACTGTTATGCTGATGATACTCAGCTCTATATTTCTTCGCGGCCCGGCGAAACATACCAGTTTGAAAAACGGAATGCATATTCGATATAAAAAACTGGATGACGAGTAATTTCTTACTGCTAAATTCTGAAAAAAAAACAGAGGTGTTAATTATAGGACCTAAAAGCTCTCCATGTAATAACCTAGAACGCTGTCTAAGACTTGATGGCTGCTCTGTCAATTCTTCGTCATCAGTTAGGAACCTAGGTGTGCTATTTGATAGCAACCTTTCCTTAGAAAGTCATGTTTCTAGCATTTGTAAAACTGCATTTTTCCATCTCAAAAATATATCTAAATTACAGCCTATGCTCTCAATGTCAAATGCAGAAATGATAATCCATGCGTTTATGACCTCAAGGTTAGACTATTGTAATGCTCTATTGGGTGGTTGTTCTGCACGCTTAGTAAACAAACTCCAGTTAGTCCAAAATGCAGCAGCTAGATTTCTTACTAGAACCAGGAAGTATGATCATATTAGCCCAGTCCTGTCAACACTCCCTATCAAACATTGTACAGATTTTAAAATCTTGATTATTACTTATAAAGCCTCAGTATTTGAACGAGCTCTTGTTACATTATAGTACTCCACGTCCGCTGCGTTCTCAAAACTCAAAGTCAACTGTGGGCAGCAGATCCTTCTCCTATTTAGCACCCAAACTCTGGAATAACCTACCTAACATTGTTCAGGAGGCAGACACACTCTTGCAGTTTAAATCTAGATTAAAGACCCATCTCTTTAACCTGGCTTACACAAACATACTAATACACTTCTAATATCCAAATCCGTGAAAGGATTTTTTTTAGGCTGCATTAATTAGGTAAACCGGAACCGGGAACACTTCCCATTTCACCCGATGGTCCTTGCTACATCGTTCAGAAGAAAGAGAGCTACGCTCATATTAGTCTGTTTCTCTCTTATTCCGAGGTCACCGTAGCCACCAGATCAAGTCTGTATCCAAGTCAGAGGGTCACTGCAGTCACCCGGATCCAGAATGTATCCCAGCCCAGATGGTGGATCAGCAACTAGAGAGGACCTCTACAGCCCTGAAAGACAGCGGAGACCAGGACAACTAGAGCCCCAGAGACACTTCATTTACAGCAATATCATTGACTTGATTGTAAATTATTGAACAGATACTATTTAAACTGAACTGAGCTGCATGATGACATCACTGAATTCAATGATGAACTGCCTTTAACTGTCATTTTGCATTATTGACACACTGGTTTCCTAATTAATGTTGTTCAGTTGCTTTGATGCAATCTTTTTTGTTTAAAGCGCTATATAAATAAAGGTGACTTAACTTGACTTGACAAATGCGTCAGATATCACTACAGCTGAATAACATGCAGATAGAGATGCTTTGACTGATGAAATGTGAAAAAAAACAAAAACCCAATTCAAATGCAATGCTAATTGACATAACTTGTATCACATTAAAGATTTTTATAAAGAATCTCACTGTGATAAGAAATAACATGGAACCACAGAATCAAACTGTTTCAAACCCAACTGATGTTATATAGTGATTTGAGCAAAACATGATATTAGTCTCATAAATTGTCATGTTTGACGTTACGTTAAGTAAACATACTACCTATCCCTGTTGCCAGGAGCAACTGTTTTATAACTAATTTTGAAAAGTACATTCCTGTATAAGATTATGTGGTTGTTTTTAAGAAGGGCAAAAGCAAAGAAGGGTAAGTGAGGGTTTAAAAGAAAAGAAAGGGTTTAAAACACTGTAAACAGAAAAGTGGCAGTAAAAAATTATGTGGGGTATGGGTAAGGTTGGGCATCGTTATAATTCCCATTATTATCAATACCCAATTCAAATCCCAATAATGTAATAAAAAAAAAAAAAAAAAAAAAAAATAAAAAAAAAAACCAAATTCAAAACAACTCCTATTTAAAAAAATACCATTAAAAGAAAAACAACATAAAAAAAAAACCAACAGAGAAAAAAAACACTTACACAAGGATGTGTGTCCAGCAGAGAAAACAGCCCGCGAGTCGTATTGACTTGAATGGTTTAAAATCACATTAAAAGTGTAGTTTGTTTTAATAACAAAGTTGGACTCTAGGCACATTTTCGGTAGAACAAAAAAAAAAAAAGAGCATTTTATTTAACATATTAACCAATACCTAGGCTTCGGAATCCAAAATCTATTTCAGTTCTGGAATAGGATGCTTAAGGTCAGGAATCATCTACTTGTTATAAAATTAAAATTTAGATTCCTCTTATCGATTCCTTTGTGTGCATTTTAATATGACATTAAACCATTTAAGCACAAGAAGACTCATGCTGTTTTATGTACTGCACACATAGGGGCATAGCCCTCATTTCAGAAATGAGGTGACAGAAATGTAATATATATATATATATATTTTTTTTTATTTATTTTTTTTTTCTCCTAATGACAATTTTAGAATTGGTTTATACATAATAAGGCAGAATAGTTTCTCTACTGTATTAAATGTTATGTCAGTTAGCATTTGGTTGTTGATTTGATTAACTTTACTTGAAATGTACCATGTTAAATTGACGTCTATTTTATTTTATTTTTTTCTTACGTGGGCAGATAAACAGATAGTAACAGAAGTGAGAGTGGGTGAAATATAGCACAGGGAGCCACAGAAAAAAAAAAAAGAAAAATCTTCTATAGGTCACAATTCATTTTTATTTGAGAGGAGGGTGGTCAAGCAGAATGGAGAGTGGGCACAATGCCGTGAAACAGTCGCAGATGTGCTATAGACAGTGAAGTGTGCGACTGTGAGCGAATGCCGCCCCAGGGAGTGATGCCGTCCTTGACTACTGTATTTTTCGCCTCTTCCAGCACCCAGCACTGGTTCTGACTAAGCGCTTGTGCTGATTTTGCAAGAAATGCTGTGATTTTTGAAATGTATAATTGTTAAGACAAGGTAGTATCTACCTACAGTCATGACCTTAAATTCATTATGATATTTAGATACATTTAAAATCTGCTGTGGCAGCTTTGGCATTCCTTGCTTTGTTTCTACAGCTCAAAACACCCGTAGAGATCAATTACAAATTTATCCCAAAGGGATTGTGGGCAATACACGGATAATGCTTTGATAAAGTGAATTTAACTCCCTCAGAGTTAAAATAAACACTCACCCAGAGTTCATATGGGAAACACTGATAAAGTGTTAAATTAACAATTTTGAAATTATTAACACTCTGACAATGTTATCTGACAAACGTGTTCTTACAATAATTAAAACATCAAAATGTCAAAGCAAATCAGTGCAAAGGCACAAATTACATACTCCTATTTGGTCCATACGTACTCTGAATGCCATAAGGTTTATAATGCTTACATTTATCAGCTTAAATAACAGCATCCCAATACCATCAACACTGAATCCATGTTCAAGCTCACTGAACAAAGTCTGCTAATGGCTTTTGGACCTCCTTGGAGAGAGTTCATCTCATTCTTTTTTTTTTTTTTTTTTTTTTTTTTTTCAGCATGACGAGATGTGTTTCTCTGCAGTTTCCACTCCAGCCAAGCAAGACATCCACTCCCACTTGCAGCATCACAAAAGAGCTCCTGTAAAATTGAAAAAAAAAAAAGAGAGATAATTTCCCATTCATTCATAACAATTATTACCAGGTGAAATGTCAGAGACAAGTGTCAATTATAATACAAAATTAGTTCACCAAAAACTGAAAATTCTGAATTATGTCATTATTTATTTATTCTCATATGGTTTCAAACCTGTATGACCTTCTGTCTTCTGAGGAACACAACAAAAACTATATTTTGAATAATCTTTGGAAGTATGTCCTATATGGTGACTGTGGAATGGAATGAATATAAGTAAACTACAATCCAGGTGAACAATTTGTTTTAAGGGACAGTTCACCCAAAAAATGAAAAGACGTCATAATTTACTCACCCTTGTGTTGTTCTAATGCCGTATGCCCTTCTTTATTTTTCAGACCATGAATATATATAGAAGAAGGGCAAAGAACAACACAAGGGTGAGTAAATTATGACATATTTTCATTTTATATATACACTCACCAGCCACTTTATTAGGTTCACCTATTCAATTGCTTGGTAACACAAATTGATAATCAACCAATCACATGGCAGCAACTCAATGCATTTAGGCATCTAGATGTGGTGAAGACAACTTGCTGAAGTTCAAATTGAGCCTCAGAATTGGGAAGAAAGGGGATTTAAGTGACTTTGAACGTGGAATGGTTGTTGGTGCCAGACGGGCTTGTCTGAGTACTTTAAAAACTGCTGATCTACTGGGATGTTCACGCACAACCATCTCTAGGGTTTACAGAGAATGGTCCAAAAAAGAGAAAATATCCAGTGAGCGGCAGTTGTGTGGACAAAAATGCCTTTGTTGATGTCAGAGGTCAGAGGAGAATGGGCAGACTGGTTAGAGATGATAGAAAGGGAACAGTAACTCAAATAATCACTTGTTACAACCAAGGTATGCAGAATACCATCTCTGAATGCACAACACGTCGAACCCTGAAGCAGATGGGCTACAGCAGCAGAAGACCACACCGGGTGCCGCTCCTGTCAGCTAAGAACAGGAAACAAAGTCTACAATTCGCACAGGCTCACCAAAATTGGACAATAGAAGATTGGAAAAACGTTGCCTGGTCTGATGAGTCTCGATTTCTGCTGCAACATTCACATGGTAGGGTCAGAATTTGGCGTAAGACATGAAAGCATGATCCATCCTGCCTGTCTCAACGGGAGGGACACGGTGTCAACAAACGGGAGAGGGGGAAGTTCAGTCAGGCCTGCTGGAGCCTGTGGTGTAATGGTGTGGGGATATTTCCTTGGCACGGACTTTGGGCCCGAGCGGATGCCAGATATATGTACCAATTGAATTATTGTTTAAAACTGCGGAGTGCCCCACAAGCCTACCCTGAGTATTGTTGCTGACCATGTCCATCCCTTTATGACTACAGTGTACCCATCTTCTGATGGTTACTTCCAGCAGGATAATGCACCATGTCACAAAGCCTAAATCATCTCAGACTGGTTTCTTGAACATGACAATGAGTTCACTTTACTGAAACGGCCTCCACAGTCACCAGATCTTAATCCAATAGAGCATCTTTGGGATGTGGTGGAACGGGAGATTCACATCATGGATGTGCAGCCGACAAATCTGCAGCAACTAATTGATTCTATCATGCCAATATGGACCAAAATGTTTCCAACACCTTGTTGAATCTATGCCACATAAAATTAAGGCAGTTCTGAAGACAAAAGGGGGTCCAACCCGGTACTAGCAAGGTGTACCTAATAAAATGGCCAGTGAGTGTATATGTGTGTGCGTGTATGTGTGTATGTGTAAAATTATATATCAGTCTGGCAGGTAAACAAAACATTTTCATATCCAATGGCGATTATATTGCCAAGATGTATGTAGAAGGTTGATATAAACCAATTTGATGTTATATAATACATATTATAAATGAGGTAAAACATACTTTCTGCATTTTCCTTTTAAAATAAAACCTCCAGTTCCTCATTGCGACTGGAAATCTTTTTGAAAAATGTTTAGGCTCAAACAGCACATAAATATCATTCTAAAACAATACATTGTTACAAAACACATTTTGTGAATAAGATTAAACACCTCATTTCTGTGTTTACCATCCTTGTATGCTCCACATCACTAGTTAAACAAAAATGGCTTCTGTGAGAAATGTTTCAGCTGGTTTAGGTGTGCACGAATAGTAAGATTGCACATTGCAAATTTGTGAAGCCGACACTGCACATTAAAGGGATAGTTCACCCAAAAATGAAAATTATGTCATTAATGACTCACCCTCATGTCGTTCCAAACCCGTAAGACCTCCGTTCATCAGTATAAGATATTTTAGATTTAGGACTAAATCTAAAATAAATCTAAAATATCTTAAACTGTGTTCCGAAGTCCACGTCCAAAAAGGTAATAAAAACCATCTTCAAAAGTAGTCCATGTGACATCAGAGGGTCCGTTAGAATTTTTGAAGCATCGAAAAATACATTTGGTCCAAAAATATCAAAAACTACGACTTTATTCAGCGTTGTCTTCTCTCCCGGGTCTGTTATGAGCGCGTTTCACAACACTGCAGTTTAGTGATATCCGGTTCGCGAACGAATCACTCGATGTAACCGGATCTTCTTGAACCAGTTCACCCAAATCGAACTGAATCGTTTGAAATGGTTCGCGTCAACAATAAGCATTAATCTACAAATGACTTAAGCCGTTAGCTTTTTTAACATGGCTGACACTCCCTCTGAGTTCAAATAAACCAATATCCCAGAGTAATTAATTTACTCAAACAGTACACTGACTGAACTGCTGTGAAGATAGAAGTGAAGATGAACACCGAGCCGAGCCAGATAACGAACGAAACATTGACTCGTTCTCGAGTCAAGAACCGTTGGTCTGTCGGACGCGCGTCGGGTTCGAGAACCGAGGAGCTGATGATACTGCGCATGCGTGATTCAGCGTGAAGCAGACTGACACACAGCGCTTCTGAACCGAGCTGGTTCTTTTTGGTGATTGATTCTGTGGATTAATGTTATGAGCGCTGGGTAAACCGAATGATTGAATCAAGGGCAATCATCGCCAATGAAGTCATACGTCGAGCGCAAAAGAACTGGTGAACCGTTTTTGGCAACCGGTTTATTGAATCAAACTGTCCGAAAGAACCGGTTCGTGGAAAAGAACAGAACTTCCCATCAATACCGGTGATCCGAAAACCGATGCAACCGGTTCTTGACTCGAGAACGAGTCAATGTTTCGTTCGTTATCTGGCTCGGCTCGGTGTTCATCTTCACTTCTCTCTTCACAGCAGTTCAGTCAGTGTATCTGCTGTTTGAGTAATGAAGTACTCCGGGATATTGGTTTATATTTGAACTCAGAGGGAGTGTCAGCCATGTTAAAAAAGTTAACGGCTTAAGTCATTTGGGTTAAATGCTTATTGTTGACGCCGAACCGTTTTTCAAACGATTCAGTTACGATTTGGTGAACTGGTTCAAGAAGATCCGGTTACATCGAGTGATTCGTTTTCGCGAACCAGATATCACTAAATTGCAGTGTTGTGAACGCGCTCATAACAGACCCGGGAGAGAAGTCAATGCTGAATAAAGTCGTAGTTTTTGATATTTTTGGACCAAAATGTATTTTCGATGCTTCAAAAAATTCTAAATTCTCTGATGTCACATGGACTACTTTGAAGATGTTTTTATTACCTTTCTGGACGTGGACAGTATACCGTACATACATTCTCAATGGAGGACAGAAAGCTCTCGGACTAAATCTAAAATATCTTATACTGTGTTCCGAAGATGAACGGAGGTCTCACGGGTTTGGAACGACATGAGGGTGAGTCATTAATGACATAATTTTCATTTTTGGGTGAACTATCCCTTTAAATAAAGTTATTAGCTGGGTTCTAAAATCCCTTGATTTTTTTTTTTACATATGATAAGTCATTTTACTATGAAAACATCCTGTACGTTTCAGAACTCAAAATTTATTGTTAGTCTAAAAACAGCTTATATTGAAGCCAATCTGCCAAAACAAATTGTCTTTACATTGCTTTCCTTCTGATCTGAACATTAGGAAAGAGTGGATGAACTTTATTTATAATGAAGTTCCAGACTGAGTCAGTAAGGACTTGGTCCTTGTTCACTTCATTTTACCACAGATTTGTTTACAAACAAGGCACAATTTCACGCATGATTTTCAGAAAATTTTAAACTAAAAGAGGATGCTGTGCCGAATATATTGGGACACCGCACAAGTGTGAGTAATTATTTTTATTATGTGATCACTATTGCTTTGTCTGTTATTACATATCATTTGATATGCGTTTTTAACCTAAATCACAACAGCCATCTGTGAAGGATGTAGGCTGTCAAACATACACAACTGTTAGCCAATCATACCAGTGGGTGTTTAATTCTGAGTCTATAATACACCATGCCTATTCAGACAGAGCGTTCCAATGAGGGGGGTCAAAACAGGACAGAAATCAGCCGATGTTTATTTATTTATTTATTTATTAATTATGTAAAAATCTTGGAACATTGGACCTCAGAGAACAATACAAAATAACAAAAAAGCAGTTCATTCATGACCCTTTTAACATATGCATAAAATTGGAATATCACATAAAATATTTGCAAATAAGCACTGTATCCATCCAATGAGTCAAAGACAACAAAATCATCACTTTCTAAAAACTTGCACTTAATATAACTGAGAAAAGTAGGAGAAGCCACTGAATAAAATAATTTTCATGTGTAATAAATTACTTATGCCTCAGAGCAAGAAGATGAAACACAATAAATGTGGCCATTGCTTTCAGAGGTGGATGCCTGGTGTTTGGGAACGCAGTCATGTAAGACAGTTCTGGAACACAATTATACAGAAATACTTGACAACAGACTTTGCTCTGGCATTTCAGAATGACCATAACAACATTTGAGATGCTGTGCAATGAGATCACTCCGCTGGTTAGTCAAGTTATGTGTCTCAATCTCCCATCCATCTCACATTAACTTAAAAAGCAGTGTAAAAACCTTTTTTGCAAATTAAGGGATTTTCTCAAAAATTTCTTCAAAATGCACAGAGAGATGGAAACAAAGCTATTGGTAAAACAATCCACCACCTATGTGCTATGTTGGCCATCCACGAACAACCTGCACCGGCATCTTATGTTTCTGGAGATGAGAACTAAAGAACTGCCCCGGAACTGCTATCAGCGTGGAATGTAGGCAATGATCACGTTATTATTGCAGAGCGCATATTGAGTTTGTGAGTAGCCTAACGTTAACCTCTCTGCTCGGATCGCAGGTGGATTCCCCTCACTATATAAGTGAGAGAGAGCGGCGCTGGCGTGCCCTGTTTTATGTCAACAAAGTGTACTCTGTTACTAACGTAACCTTGGTTCCCTGGGATACCCAACCATTTCCTCAAAATATGACAGCTAAACCTTCAATATAATAGAACATTAAGCAGCAATGGTCTCAGGTTACTTTGACTGAAGCAACAACTGAGTCGTGCAGCTACATAGCACAGCAAAGTACACAGTACTCGTTCCGTATCTCAGGGAACCGAGGTTACGTTAGTAACCAAATACGTTACCTATCAATACTGCACTCATACTGCGTCTGCTAAGATGTTTTGGGGAGCCAGTACAATCCCACAGTGCTATGTTAGAGGAACGACTAATACTTGAACTTGCCTTAAGCACCCAAGGGGGCCCAGATAGAACAACCATTTAACACAAAAAACCACAAGAGCCAACATGAACAAACTCACAGAGGTCAGCCCAGCTTTGAATAATCGTCCCAAGATAATTTAGTACAGCCTTGGAACTCAATGAGGGCCAAGAGCTTACATGAAGAAGGCGAACTCCAATCACTGGTTTTGTCATATGACAGAATTACCCATAAATGAACAAACCACCCAACCCCGTAATGCCCAGATTATAAAGATTTGGAATTTGGGAAATGTGGATGGTGAGGCCCAGCCGGCCGCCGCACAAATTTCTGCAATGGATACACCGCTAGACCAGGCCCAGGAAGAGGCAACGCCTCCACTTGAGTGGGCACTTACTCCCATGGGGCATTGAAGACCCAAAGAAGAGTATGCTAGCATAATAGGGTGAGCTATCCATTTGGAAAGTCTCTGCTTCGTAACCGGAGAACCCTTGGTGCTGCCACAAAAGCATACAAATAGCTGATCCGACTACTCAATACAGACTTTTAATGCCCTGATGGTGCAGAGTAATATCAACTCTTGGTCTTAACCTCACTGCTCGGATCGCAGGTGGATTTCCCTCACTATATAAGTGAGAGAGAGCAGGAAGTGCCGATAGAGTTATTACCTATAATCTGAATGGAGTAGAGAGCACTTTTAGGTACGTTACCATGCCTTGGTTTCAGGACGACCTTAGAGACATTGGACCCGAATTTGAGGCAGGTGTGGCTCACCGATAATACCTGCTGATGGAGCTCCTCCGGGGGGACGTTGCTCCAAGACAGCATGTCTGCTCCGTGGTTCAATCTGACTGGTATATGCGCTGCTCTCAGTGAGCGCAAGTTGAGCTGAGCCCATTCCAAGAGGTACTCCACCAGCGGCTATAATAGTGGCTGGTTGTGTGGACATGATTAGAATGGGTCCCATGTTCACAACAGTATTTTTGGTTTGAGAACACACTGCCATCGGCACCCGGAACTGAATGGGGTGCTTGGAGGCACAACAGAGGCTTTCTGGGGGGTGGTCTGGCTGCAGCAAGACTTGGCCCCCTCCTCTTCCTGTCCCGCAGATCAGGATGATGCCTGAGGCATAGGGTCCAACGCTTTCTTGGGTCGGGGGCCCTGGTGAAAGGGTGGTGTCTGGCTGAGTGGGAGTGCTGACGAGGCTAGGGCTTCAGAGTCAGCACATTCTTGGGGCGACTGGAAGCAGCCGTCGAACTGGAGTGCTTTGGCAGGGAGTGTCGCAATGCCTGGGATGACTTCTGTGCAGTGGTAAAGCGTTTGGCGAAACCCTCAACTGTAGGTCCAAACAGGCCCGTAGGGGAAACCGGGGACCTTATCCACATCCTTGATCTCTGTGAGGTTTAACCATAAATGGCACTCAAGCACCATTAGGCCAGACACATACATGCAACACACGAACTTGGCCTGTAATACCTGTAAGTAGAGCCATATTCCTTAAAAGCTGCGGGGTCTGGGCCGGACTCATCCATGCAACAGAGGAACTTGGCCTGTAATACCTGTAAGACGACCATGAAATGAAGCTCCGAGGCTGCTTGTCCAGCAGACGAGTAGACATGTCCAGCGAGAGCTGAAGTCGCCCTACATGACTTGGATGCGGAATAGTTCAGCATCCATGCCTGTGCTGACTGCGCTGTTGTGTGGGGTCAACATATGAGCCCGACAGCTCCTCCGAATCTGAAGCCTCCAACAGCTTGCTGACATCCATAGTGTCACACTGGCTTCCCCCAAAGGAAACAAAATTGCTTGCAGCCGCAGAGGGATGCTGGTCCAGGAGGGAGAAGCGGACAGGAGAAAAACCTCACTAAGTGTAGAGAGTGAGGCATGCGGGGACTCACCCAGCATGGGCTCACTTGTCACCGAGAGTTCCTCTGCCCCGCTGCTTTTTACTCACAGGCTCAAATTTATAAGGTAAAAATCAATACCTCCTTCTCTCCGGAGCTGTCATTCCATTAGGGCAATGGGCATTTCGCTTCCGACATGCACTGTACGCAGTAGAGCAATAACAAAGGACTGGGTCGTCTGACCAATCAGAGCAGAGTAGGCTCATGGAAAGGAGGGATTTAGAGAGACTAAATCTTAGAACCGTTTTGAACGAATCACTTACGAATCATTGAGAAATTATGAGAAAACTAAAGTGTTTCTTGACCTTGCATGCATGTAAACCTGTTGTAGGAGACTCACAAAACAATATAAGGAATCTTAAAAATGGCATAATGGGGGAACTTTAACTCTTTACTCTAAATTAGTGTGCACAGTTTAAACCCTGTAAAGGCATATGAATTAGTCAGAAAAATCTTACAGAAAGAAAAATGAAATTCTGATAGCTTGTAAATCAGTGAGTAAAATAGCAGTATAGCAGACTACTTACATAAAATATAAATATCAGTTAACACTATATCTCCCAATAATATGCCTTATTATGATATTTAAATGCTTAGTTTTATGATCAAAGCTCTGTGTAAAACATAATGCAATACAATGATAATTGAGAGATGATCCTCAAAAGTCTGATGTATCATATTTGATATTGACATTTTAACAAGATGTATGCAAGTAATTGACGCTAAAGACAAAATAATTATGTTTATGATTATAGAGTGTATACAGCAGGTTTTTTTTTTTTTTTTGGTCATGTTTTGGTCATGTTGATATTTTACAGGCCTTAGAAATTTGTGTATCAAATATGATACAGCAGTAGACTTTAGTAGTACTTTATAGGGGAGACTTTGAAAATCCCATAGGAATGTTTGACATGTACTATGATCACACCAATCTTAATTTTGTCTGCTATATAGAACGGGTAGCATGCTAATTGGGAGTCAGCTCTCTGAATTAGTCTCTCCTGCTAATTTGCCGTGGTGAAACATATCTGTTGGTCATTTTACAATATATTGAACTTCTTCAAAGCAGATGGACAGGCTAATTGCCCGGGTACTTCACAGCTTCGGATCTAGTGCTCCTTTAGCCTCTCTTTATCAGACAGAGCTGGGAATATTCTGTGCATTTCAAAGCAGTGGCATATATTAATTGTTACCTTGATATGTATGTTAACCATGCTCTCTCAATACACTCTGTGCCCTTTCTAATGTTGACTGGAATTGTGGAAAGTTAAAAGGTTGGCTGGCAATTAGTGGCTAATTCAAGCTCCTTTTTTTGTGTGTTGCCATCTGGTGTCTGCTAATTAAAGAGGTGATGGATTCGGTTCAAATAAGATCACTGAAAATTGATTAAACAATTCCTTGAAATGATGACTTCACCAATATGTAATGCAAAACTAAATGTTTGAGTTTGGGAGGTAATTGCAGACCACTGTATTATGCTTTCAACATCATACATTGCGTTGAGAGAAACCTCAGGACTGCATTCAAAACCCTTTTAATTTTAATAGTGTAAAGTATTTTGCAGTACAACTCGATATTCAATGAGAAAATGACCAGGACTTGATTTTGTCCATCTAGTCTGGGTCAACAAACATGTGAATACTTTTTTTTTTTTTTATGAGTCTTAAACCTTTATGTGCAATGTCTAAAATGTCTGTAGACCTTTAAGATGGAATGAATGAAAGTGTCCTTCTAAATCTGCATCAGATGTTTGAAATTCTGCTAAAAAATAATGTGTCCCTGCTTTCTGGTCTGCTAGATCTTGTTTCTCTCTCTCATCATTGCTCTATGCTTTATCATGATAAAGAACAAAGCATTTATGTTATACCTCAGAGTGAACACTTCTGAGGAGACATTCTCACATGCAATTTCACCTTTCATCTGTGTAATTTTTTGGTCCATTGTTGGTCCATATATCCAAGTCAGACAAAAGTATTTCACTGTTGCACAGCATTACACAGTGATTTTACATTTTTATAATTTAATTATTAGCTTTTCATTAAACTCACAAACCTTCAGCAATTCACAAGCCCCAGTTTCAGAAACCTTGACGTAATGTGCACTTCATTATGCTAATGGAAAGAAATGTAATATATTATATCAATATCATAAATGAGTTAGGTCAAAGGTCATTTGACCTAATCTAAAATTAATAAAAAATTCTGATTATATTACCTAAAACATGTAATGTAATGGATCATGTTGCTAACTACAATTTTTTTCATGTAATTTGGAATCAGTAACAGATTACAGTTGTCATGTAATCTACCCAGCTATATATAAGTTTGCGCTCTGCAAGTGAACGACGCCTTGTGGTGCCATCCCAAAGAGGTTCAAAATCACTCTCACTGACCTTTTCCTGGACTGCGCCCAGCTGGTGGAATGACCTCCTGATCTCAATTTGAACAGCTGAGTCTTTACTCATTTTCAAAAAACATCTAAAGACTCTTTAGACTCTAATCTTTTTCGCCAGCACTTAACCATCTAATACTAGTACTTACCTTTTCTTTTCTTTTCTTTTCTTGTCTATCATATTCTTAAAAAAAAAAAAAAAAAAAAAAAAAACCCTGGCTATGTGTTCTGTACTAGACTAACTGAGACTTGTCATAGCACTTGTATACTGGTTGTTGTTCTCTTGTTGATCTGATTGCTTCTATTGTTCTCATTTGTAAGTCGCTTTGGATAAAAGTGTCGCTAAATGATTAAATGTAATATATACATATATATATATATATATATATATATATATATATATATATATATATATATATATATATATATATATATATTAGGGCTGTCAAATGATTAATCATGATTATCACATCCAAAATAAAAGTTTTGTTTACATAATATATGTGTGTATACTGTGTATATTTATTATGTATATATAAATACACACACATGCATGTATATATTTAAGAAGAATGTGTTATGTTTATATATTAAATATATTTATATATAATATAAAAATATAAGAATATAAATATATAAATGTATATACATGTAAATATTTTCTAAATATATAATTTATGTGTGTGTATTTATATATACATAATAAATATATACCCTGTACACATACATATATTATGTAAACAAAACTTTTATTTTGGATGTGATTAATCGTGATTAATCATTTGACAGCCCTAATATATATATATATATATATATATATATATATGTGTCTGTGTGTGTGTGTGTGTGTGTGTGTGTGTGTGTATGTAGTGAGAAGTCTGATGTTTGAGAAAATATAAGGCCACTAACCTTTTTAAATCTTTAATAGTTTTATTTATTTATTTTTTTTTATTTATTTTTTTTACATTTTTACTTAACTGTACCATAAATGTGTCCATTGGTTTAACATAGGAAAAATTAAGGAATAAATAAATAAATAAATAAATAAATAAATAAATAAATAAATGAAATCTTAATAATATACAAATAACATGAGAGAGCTTTATCTTTATTGCAAGACACATATTATCATATAGTATTATTCATTTAATATGAAATTATGAATAACATTATTTTTTTTTCTCCCATGACTTGTTGGACATTTTCAGGACAAACTTTGACAATGAGACAAACTTTGCTGTCATCCATTCAAATTGCTGAAAATTAAACCATTTCAAGATGAGTCATGATTATATCTCCCCTACTGCAATACTCAACTGTTCTTTAAGATATTTTGAGTTTAAAACTGTAGTTCTTTGTCACACCATGGGACATTATGTCACACTAAAGGACATAAATGCTAGTTATTGCTTTAAAGAGAAAGTGAAAAGTATTAAATTCAAATATTTGTATTTAACTTTGAATATGTCAAAGAAGAAAGATTAATTTTGATGCAAACAATATGAACATGTTTTTTACTCAAAATAAAAAATAATTTTCATCAACAAAATCTGGTCATTCAGTCAATCAGTATGTAGTCTCCCCACTGCATGGCAAAGCTAAATATGATTGATATTCAAACTATATTCATTAAGATGTGAATGAATTTTTAAGAGCATATGGCTGCTCTTTTTAAGGCGTCATTTTGATTTATTTATTTTCTGCATTGTTCTCTTTTGAGCTCCTCCCTTCTGCGTGGATATTTGTTAATTTTCTCTCTATATCCATGTCTTTTCTCTCTTTGTCATTTATCTCCCTCAGTTCTTTCTGTCTCAAAAACAAAGTATCATATTTTATACTTATTTTTATGACACTTTATAACAGTCTTTTTTTAATCTTTTTTTTGCATAAACATCAGAAAATATTTTAATTAATGTAGTTTTTGCATTTAAGAGCACAAATTTTTTTTTAAAAAAGGAGTTAAACAAATCTTATTAACTTTTTTTTTATTACTATTCTTTAAAGAGACCTTGTCCTCTTGTGTGATAATTTTCCATGATGTAGTTTAAGATATGTCACACTGAAGGATGTTTCAACCTTTTGTGTCAGTTTATGACCTAGCTGTTCCTAGATAAGCTGTCATTAGCATTTAGCAAGACACATTTGCATAATTTTCCATGATTATGTAGTTTCAGATACCGTTTTAAATTTATATATATATATATATATATAATATATATATATATATATATATATATATATATATATATATATATGCACACACACATACACACACACACACCACACAACACACACACACACACACACCAAAAGACAACAAAACGTAACACTTGTTTAGTGGTTGCAAATTAGTTAATCGTTTAAACAATTCTGAAACCAAACATTATTATGTGTACATATCATGGGCTTCACAGGGGACTTCAATAACATGACCTTGAATGGGACCCTTTAACTAATTAAAGTTGTCAGTGGAATTGCCCAATTTAAAATCAGGATATGGTGTCACAATGTTTTTTTTTTTTTTTGAGCTATGCTTTTAGTCATCGCTTTTTAGCATGCATTCCAGCATGCTTCGGCCTGCCTGCCCTCTGCTACTTAGCCCCGATGAGAAGAAACGGCACCTAGTCTCATCAAACGTTACTTCTGTTCTGCTACTTTAGTTTCTTTTCTTTTCCATTGAGAGTTTCATGTTCTGAGGTAAGTTTTGTAACGCTGTGTCTCCGAGTCTGACCTCGAGTGCCCGCCTAAAACTACAACCAGCCCACAACTCCGCATCTTCAGAAAACTCCCAACCACGGGCTTCCCAAGACCTCACTTCAAAGACTACAGAACTTCCAGCCAATCAGCAACATCGGGAAACCCCCTTTTCTAAAACAAAGGGAACCCACTTTACACAGGCAAGGCAAGTAACTTACCTCCAGATTCTGAGCTGAACTGGTGCATCTAATATAATTTTAACCTCATTGAGGAACTCAATTGCAAGGGTTAATGAAGTGATTGATGGTTGTTCATGTCTATGCAGTTTCACGTATTGCTGTAAACTTGGGTTTTCATATTTTCATTCTCTTAAACTCAGTCTTTCCTCACTTTCTCTTTTCCTGCAACTTGTGTGAATGTGTGAGTGCTTGTGCTTATGTGTTAGATTAGTTGATATGTCTAAAATTGATCTAATAAAGCCTTATTCATATTGAAAAGAGAAGTATCTCATGTTATGTGCTTACAAGTTAATGTTGTAAACTGCCGATCTTGTTACTGTGCTAAATTAATAGTGTATTCACTATACGTACTTTGGATATTAATATCCATTGCTGAGTTGATGTTATACAGCTTGTTCAGTGAGTTGTTGGCCATCTCAGGGATCAGCCATAAAACAGTGATTCTGTCCAAATTCCCTATAGAATCTTAAATGATTCCCTTTGAGCTAAATTGACCTGTTTCCCTTACATTAATATGTTTAGTCTTGGCAGAACAGATCTGCTATGCTGTAACTGTATGCAAGTACCGAGACATGCTGCTGTGACATGAAGGAAATACTGCTGCTGCACATATAACATACATGAAATAACCCCCATATATAACATTCATGAAATCACCCCATCTATACAGGTTGAGCTGGGGAAGGTGGAGGGTTTCTGAAGCGTGTTGCAACAGCTAAAGCAAGCAACTAGCAGCAAGCTCATTGGCTGCTAATGTGAAAAGAAACCAATCGGCTGTGCAATATAAATAATAAATTGATTATTAGATTGAGTTAGAACCTACTGGCCTGTGCCATCTATAGATTTCTGACAGAACTTTGTATTTAATTCAGAGTTTGCCATTTTTAGATTATTATTATATATATATATTTTTTTTTTCAGAGCAAATTTTATGATGGATAGCTCAGCCTCAATGGGAAGAAAGTGGAGAAATGACAGAGTACGAATCAACAGAGTACGCTATACCCTTAATAATGTTTCATAAAAGGAGGAACTTAGCCAGGATTAATGTGTCAAGGGTTCGTAATTCAAATTTTCCAATCAGTAGGTAGGTCAAAGTTTTGATGTGGTCATGTCTGGTCCATTTAATAAATCTTACCTTGTCAAAGAGAACAGTACATGGCCTAAGGCTTCCATAGCCCATATGAGATACAAATTAATACATGCTCTCCCTTATCAAATAATTCTCCATTAGACATGTATGGTATTTAACTAAAGCTTTTGGGTTTAGTATACTGTATTAAATTAGGGTGTTTCAAGGGAGCTAGTATAATTTTATGTTAATACATGATAAATGGAGTAGTCCAGATCCACTGTTTATTTCATTCTAGGTAGTGGAAAACATTATACTTTCTTTCTTTCTTTTTCTATTTAATGAATGTATCAACTGCTCTTGATCAACTTCAGGGGTCACTTGCTGGAGGCCTGTTGCACTTCAAAGCAGGTTATTTTGTGAATGTTCGTAATAAATATATAATGACCTTTAAAGACCAAATGAAATGGCTTAACGAGCACAGTTTTCTTTTCTATGTTGATGTATTTTCCCAGCAGAGAGATGGAGCAGAGCAAAACAAAATGGGTTGTAATGTTTAGTTTACGTCATATGAACTCTGTGCTAGTCAGAGGCCATTTATATCATGGGACAAAGGATATATTATCATTCTAGAGAGCATTTTAATGGACAAAATTGTGGACATCCCTTGAATGCAAGCTAATGCATCGATATGTTTGGCCCATACTCCATTTAGAATGTGTTTATCTTCTAAAAGTCAACAACTTTTATTGGAAATCTAGCTTATAGATGGCCTTGAAGCTAACAGGCATGGACTAAAATTTAGATTTTTAAATGGTTGGCGGTGTCTGTAAAATTCAAAACCTGGAAAGTGGTTACTAGTTGAAATCATTTTTGATGTTCTTTTCCCATAAGGTGACTTGGCACCATCATGCACGTCTCACCTCATTTGTCATCATCCTTAAATGTGTAACAATATTTTCAAAAGATCTATTTCGGTTATCAATGTGCCACATCCAGTTAAGCTCTTCTCTTGACTGTCCAGATAGGCCTCATGCAAAGGACAATGAAAGTCAAATGAAAACCTGACAATGAAAGAAGTTCCAATAGAATGTAATTAACTGAAATGTTCTACAATTCAAGCCCTTGATTAAATCAGTGGATTGACAGAAATTAATTTTACCGTCAGTAACTCAAGAGTAATAAAAGAGTCAAACATGAATCATGTTTCTCATTATGGGCTGTGAAATCAGTGGTGTAAAATGGAAATATGGGGATTATCCAGGGATGAATTAGAGGAAGTGTTCTGTGTGTTTATGTTAATCTGCATTTTGCCATGTTTTGAGAAACGATTTTTTGCACTTTATTAGTGTGTCCAACCTTTTTATTCTAAAGCTTGTTGAAGTTCACAGCGTGTCATTTAAAAAAAGTTATGGAATAATTTGCTGCTCAACATGCCTTGATTTAAATAATTAATATTGGGGAAAAGAAAGAAATAATAATTAGTATGTGAATTGTCCATCAAAAAATTCATACTCTTGAAAGTCCTTTGTACAGTAAATTCACATGATCTGGCACATGATATTATCAACCTGTCCTCCAACTAATACGCTCGTATAGGTCGTTTGTCCAAATCCCTGAAATGCGACCCATCAGAGCGTATACTACAATTACGCCCCTATCGGCAAAAGGTCGTTTTCATATTAATGTTTTGTACTCTTTTATTTGCACTGTGATTTGCGTTTCGTGTAGCTCAACTGGTAGATTGTTACGTTATACCGTGATATGCAATCATGCTATCATGGGTTCGATCCCAGAGAACGGACGTGCACGTAAAATGTATATGCTCAATAAATCATAATTTAGCATGATTTCTGTGAGGGTTAGGTTTAGGGGGTGGGGTTAGGTGTGGTCATTTGAACGAATAAGCCACCTAGTAAAATACGTACGAATTACTGTGAGATCGGTGTAAAAAGTCCACACATTGCATTTAAATAAACACGCGTTTTGATTGGTAATGACGTTATACGTCATTTCATGACGACAGACGCAACACGATACTGTCATTATTTTTACGCCCGCTAGAAGCCGCTCAACTTTAAAACGTAAATATAGGTCGTAATAAGGTGCTTGCACAAACGACCTATATGGTCGTTTTTTGTTGGAGGACAGGCTCGATATTATAATTCATCCAAAAATGAAAGTCTGTTACTATTTAAAAAAAAAAAAAAATGACTTGGAATATAGCACACATGCCATTTTGATTGCAATTGCTTTTTATAGTGCGTTATTTCATGTATTTATTTATTTAATATTTATTTATTTATTTAATTATTTTTTTTCAAAAATGTGTTTTTCCAACAAACTCCCAAGGCATTCGTGACAATATTATGCACTGGCGAATTAGTGGGAATTTTGTATGAATTTGTATGATCATAAAATACTTTCTGATGAGATCGGATGGTCTTTTTGTTTATTTATTTATTTTATTTTATTTTTTTCTGAACTATAGACCTTAGTCAGGGTAGTAACATATTTAATTTTAGACAGGAATGAAAACAGGGCTGTGAAGAATAGAAGTACAATGCCTTCAACAGATGTACTATTGTTTAACAACATACCAACTGTTCAGCTGATGAAACATCTTTCTGGAGAAAGAAAAAAAAAAGGAGAAAAAAAAAACTTTCAGTGGACAAAAACTTCATAAAACATTTTTGAAAGTTAAAAGTTTTGAAAATTACACAAGTTTGGAACCTTTACACAGTGTGTGCCATTATAAAGACTATAAGTCTATTCCTCATAACCTCGTTTTCATCCGTGTTAAATTCAATACGCCGTCTAACCTGACTAAGGTCTATACACAATTAAAGAGCTGAGGTGTAGTCCTAGTAACACATCCAATATCTATCGAATGACTATTTGTACCAAAAGCAAAATTCAATAACATATGCTGCTTTGTTCTCTTAACAGAATCAATTTTTTTCAACCTCGAAATAGAGCTCTGATAGTTCTGTCACCGCTGAAATGTTTAAATGTCCTTTATTTCCACCATCAGAGTGCTACGTTTTTCCCCTTACATGACTAATCCTGTTTTAGAAGTCAAATTATTCCTGTCATCCACAGATACACGGAGGATGGTCTTTATTTAGTGCTACTTTTAACAGCAACAGATGGGACTCCTCCCCAGGGTAGCACGACAAAGCAAGCCATATTTTACATTTAAATACCAGCAGTCGATGCCAAATCTCTGCTCACGGAAACCAGATGCACTTTAACACTTTAAAGGAGTTTAACGCCACAGACGTTATCAGCATATCAGGTCTGACCAGAAAAGTAGAGCGATATCTGAGTTAATCAAAACCAACACGGGACACAACACCACTGTATGAGGGCTTATAAATGTACATACTCAAGCAGACACAAATATTTTCCCACCGCTACGAACACACTCGCTATTAGCATACAACGCTTCCGAAATCACACCATGCTCTGTTGTGAACATTACAATGATTTACTATACAGACCATCTCGGTTTTCCCTTTTATCAGTGGCAACAAAGGGAACAAAATAGAATATACAGACAAGCGAGTCGCAAACAGATACATAAATTAGGAAAAGAAAATGAAATTCAATTTCCAGAGGCTAGCTGTCTCACTGTGCTTTCTCTCCTCCTTAATTAAAAAGCAGTCAGCTGAAGAGGGGCTATGAAGGCAGACAGAGGGGTGCATGAGCCCCCCTTTCATCATCTCTGCAGTGAGTGGTGGCAAACTCCACTGAGACAACAGGCCGGAATAACAAGGCTGAAGAAATTCCCTCCTCTGTGTGCTCCAGTTCCTTCTCTCTTTCTCTCTCTCTGCTTCTCTCTGTAGATGTTAAGCTCTAGTAGTTAAGCTCTAAAGGAATCACATGCAGGACAATGCAAACATGAGCCTGAACTCTATTCTGTAGTGATTATATGTGTAAGGACGATGTGTAATAAGAAAAAAGGAACACATACAAGTTAAGGGGCAAATTCACTAAACAGTTGCAGGACTTTGTGCATAATATTTAAACCTGCATCTTATTCTCGCAATCCATTTTAACCAAGTGCTAAATGCACTGGAATGGTGCTTATTATGTTGTATACTGTGTATATATTAAAGACTGTGCTTATTACACCACCCTGCATCATTTGCTTGTTTCTTAATAATTTTGGGGTTCAGATTCCAGTTACAGTTTCTCACAAAATATAATGTGCATTCCATAGCATTTTCGCTTTCGACAACCATTTGTAAGGTGAAGAAGTCTTGTCCCTTAATCAGCAGAAAAGCTGCCACAAAGATATGATTCCATTCTTCCTCTGAGCCAGGTTCCAATATTTGTTCAATTGTCCGTTGAGTTTTACATAAATCATTTACAGACATTATATAATGTTTAACAGATCAATATTATTAATATATCCACATAGCCAGAATTAATAATATGCTTGTTAATGTTTACTAATGAACTCATTAGACATTACCTACTGATTAACAGATCATTATTTCATGTAAATCGAAATGCTTAGAAATGTCATTAACAATTTAATTCACATGATCATGCACTTCTTGAAAATCTTCAAATAATATTGACAGATGGTTTACAACGATTCAAAGATTCATTAATAAATCATTAACACACATTATATAATGCTTAACAGATCATTAGTTAATGTGGTAACACTTTATTTTAGGTTCTCTTAACTAGTTGCTTATTAGCATGCATATTACTAGAATATAAGCCATTTATTAGTAGTAATTAAGCAAATAATAACTCATTATTCATCACCACATTATACAACCACAACCAAACCTAACAAATAAACAAAACAAACAACTTATTAACTAACAATCAAACCTTCAACTAACAGCAAATTAGGAATGTATTAAGGGAAAAGTTGTAGTTAATAGTGAATAAGTGTTCCCTATTCTAAAGTGTTATCGCAATGATTCAATGATTAAAAGCTTATTTGTAAATGTATTATGGAATGCTAACACGTCATTAAACTTCATATAGTATCTAATGTTCTTTTTTACATTTTTAAATGTTGTGATTTTTTTATTTTTATTTTTTTAGCTTAATTAGTCACTTCACAAATATTCAGGGTAACATTTTATTCATGAACTCATAATCACAGTCTGTAAAGGTAACATATTTAGCCTATTTACACATCTTAAAAAAAAAAAAAAAATATATAAAAAAAAAAATTCACCTGAATTCACCCGATTTATTGGTCATTAAAAATCATTTATTAATCATTTATTTATGTTTTTTTTTTTTTTTTTTTTTTTTTTGCAGTACCCAATCTAAAATTAAAATGATTCATCATTTGTAAATGTTATAAATGTTTAGTAATCATTTAGTATCTTGATGGGCATTACACTTTTAGTTGCTTTGGTTTGTATTACAGTTAAGCCTTTACTGATTTAACTATGTTGTTCTTATTTGTTTCTCTGGCTTGTTTTCTATGTGTGCCATATTTTCTTCTGATCTTGCTCCTCTGTAAAGCAGGAGCTTTGGTCAGCCTAGTGGCTATTGTAAATGTGCTATATAAATGTAATGAACTTGAACATATTTTCATGCACCCCTATGGGAATATTCCAGTATATAAACAAATTCTGATCATATACTTTACTTTGAAGATTCCTTTGAGATGCACAGTTTTTTCCTTTCAGCATTAATATTTATAATATATATATAATATATATATAATATGATACAAGAACTATCTCTAAATGCGTGCCACAAGAACATTCAGTAATCTTTTTTTGTGAAAATATCTGCTAACCAAACAGGCCCTTCAGCAAAACAAGGTTGCTATACTGCAAATAAAGAGCAATGACACCTGACTGGGCAGCTGTGGGAGAGAGCTACCTAGATGCCAAGCAGACTGTGGGCGGCCTTGGATGGCCATGGAGCTGGAGTGCCCCAGCCTGTGGGAGAGAGCTGTCAGACCTGTTTATATGCTGGCCGGGGTTCAACTCGAGACTGTCTGCTGAAACAGAGCAAGGCCAAGGGGCAGGGTAGAGGTGCAGCTCCAGGTAATGAGAGAAATACAAGCTCATCCCAGCAGGTTAGGAAGAGGTCAGTACCCATAGGAAAAATTTATTGCTCAGTGGTTGCTTTTCCTAAGCACAAGAGACTTAGATGATATTCTCATATATTTCTCATTTTACTATCAACAGCATTTCAGATGTTTCTCCTAAAATTCCTTAGGAGAAATGGAAGTAGATACAAATGAGACGAGAAATATTTGAGAAAAAAAAAAAAAAAAAGATTCAAAACAGAGAATGTGGAGACATAAAAACAGAATATCTCTTTTATTGTCTTGCTGCAATCTCTCCATTATAGGAATATTTTATTGCTCAGTGGTTGCTCTTTCTAACCTCGGGAGACTTATTTGTGATTCTTATGTATTTCTCATTTTAGTCTCACTAAAATCAACAGTGTGTACAGAACACTGTAATTACTTGGAGTATTAGGAAAACTACATCTTTTGGGCGGAAAAAGCCATGATTTTGTGACTGCTGCACGTATCTTATATTATATTTCACATAATATTGTGGCCTTTTTTTATCTTTTTTTTTCTTCATCTTTTTGATTATGTGGTTTACTGTTTACTTTCCTTTCCAAAAATTTTTTTTTCCTTTTTTAATAACATAAACTAATATTATTTTTTTTTTATAACTACTATCAAAACTGTATATTCTATCTCCTTACCCTAACCTCAACCTACACCTTACAGATAACTACTGGCAGTTTTTTTTTTTTTTTTTTTTTTTTTAAACAACATAAACATTCATTTTTGGGTGAAATATAAAAATGTGCTTTTGAAAAGAATTATATTTAAATATTTTTTAAAAATATACTCATCACAGAAATAATGTAATTTAAAAGAATATGCTTAAGTGTGAACTGAATGTAAAGTTTTCAGACACCTAATTGTTTGTTAATTACAATGAAATGAAAACACATTATAGATTAAATTTATATTGAATGCCATGTGCGTAACTTTAGAGCACTTTTGACCTGCTTAAGTATGTATATAATTTTATATATATATATATATAATTTTATATTGTTCTACACCACTGTGTAATCCAAAATGAAGGTTGCTGCATGTGATAGAGACTTGACTTGAGCTCTAAATTCCCTACTGAATATATAATAGAAAGGAATAAAAATAGAGGTGGCGTTGGGGTGGAGGAGGGATTTTGTCTTTTTTCTATTAGACGGTAGAGATTAAAAAAGAAGCTGTCAGGGAAGATTAGTGTCTTCATGAAATTGTCATAATCTGGATTGTTAAACAGAATATATATATATATATATATATATATATATATATATATATATATATATATATTATATATATATATATATATAGATATATATATATAGCTTTAAAATAAAATCTCGCTGTGTCTAATTAAATGCACAGTATACTAAATGGCTGATATGTTGATGCATCAATGTCATGATGGACATATGTGCTAAATGTTTACTCCAGTCAAGGACTCTTACTGGATGTTATTTGATGTACTTTGCAATACATTTGTGTCCATAAGAGTTAACAGTTTCCATCTGAACCCATCCCTTCCTAAGATTATTATTATTATTATTATTATTATTATTATTATTATATTAGTGGAATATGGTTGCATGGTTATTTTTATGTATTTAATATTTTTATCTATAAACTTTAAAAGTCAAAAAACTTAAAAAAAAAGAATTAAAAAATTCAGTAACATACACACATATACATTGCTGTATTGCACTATTAACACAAATAATAAAACTAATGATCCAAAAGTAAAAAAAAAAAACAGATAAACTGCAGTGATCTAAGTAAAATAACTAATGGTGATCAATGCTCAATAACCAAATCCAAGCACATCAAAACAACACACACAAATTACACACAATATACAAATACTTAGATATTACATAACCCAAAAACAAACACACCACCTCAGACTTAACTTTAGTATTCAGTCAAATGAATAGGCAAAGAGTTTTCCCTTCTGAGATGCACAAAACACAGTCAATCTAATTTGATCAGTTGGTTGATGAGATGGATAAGTTTTCACATTCTTAAACAGCATGATGAGTAAACATTCAATGTTTGGTAGTTTATTGATTGATTGATTGATTGATTGACTTTATATATATATATATATACAATATATAGATATTATATAGTATATATAGTCTATATATATATAGATATATATATATAGATATAATAATATATATAAATATCTATAATATCATATATATATATATATATATATATTATAGATATATATATACTATATAACCCATTAGACCCTAACCCATTAGAAACATATTAATCCTTCAAAACCAATAAGGAAAGATGGTTTATAATGAAAACCCAAGAGATTCTCTCCCTCAACCACAACAACGTAAACACAAAATTTCAATGTTTCAAAAAACTGTTTTATGAAAAACACTTTATAAAAGTAATCCATATGAATTGAAAGGAATTACCCAAAACAATAAACATGACATAAATAACAAAAAAAAAATAATTAATTTAGCCTTTTAATAAAAAACAACAAATAAAAATGCGGAGGGTATACATACAATTTAGACGAGTTTAAAATATATGTTTTAATGTTTAGAAGAAGGATTACAGTGTAGTTTTATACTGTTTAGAAGAAAGGGTTTTAAGTGTAATCTCTCTCTCTCTCTCTCTCTCTCTCATCTTATTTATTTATTCATTTTTAGTGAATATATTGAATTAGTTCTTGTTTTAAGTGTAATCTCTCTCTCTCTCTCTCTCTCTCTCTCTCTCTCTCTCTGTGTGTGTGTGTGTGTGTGTGTGTGTGCTTTAAAAAAAGGTGAAAAAGATCCACTTCAATGTTTACATTGAATTAGTTTTAATTGAAATACGAGACAAAAACACAAATTAAGATTTCTATTATCATTGTATTTTTTGTCTGCAGTTTGCTGAAAAGCAAACAAAAGACACTTTTCAGACAAAGCATTCACATTTAAAAGTATCCAAGCTTTTCAAGACATTTGCATCAATGCAATTGAATGATTTCATTGTGCATCCATTACCATCATGCATGTAAAACAGCCAGGGGCTCTGTTAATAAACCCAGTTATGCTGTTTTGTTTATTTGATTTAGGCCCCACAGCCCTGTGACTTGATTGAAAAATATTTGAAATTATTGTGTAAAGGTGTCTTTGCTTTGCCATCTTACCTGATTCTAAACTTCCCATGAGAACAGTCCTTGAAAATAAGTCATTATGCTTGCAGGCGCTGCACGCCCACCGCTGCCCTTTGTGTACAGAATTATGAGAGAGAGTTGCTCATGAAAACACTTTCATTAGTGTGTTTATAGCCTTCGACAACAAAGCCCTAACCAACAACCCAAAATGCACACATTCGCATAGATATTTCAGGCAAGGACTACCCTATTAACATAACAAAGGCAATGACGGTGGCATGACATGCAATAGGGACGGCTTGTAGGAGCACAGCCAATCTGTTTGCGTTCTTTTGGGAAATTAGCTGCTCTCAGACCTGTTATTAGTGCGAACGGAAAGACAGTTAGTGCTCTGAAAGAGAGTGCCGTCACTCAGGGTCAAATCTATTATCCGGCCCTGACTGCCTTTGGGTATGTTAAGCTCTAATCCTGGAAATGAATCAAAATGCTGCTTGTTTGAATGTGAACCACTGTTTCAGAACTCAAAGTCTTTATTTTATGAGTGTCACAAATGTGCGCTACCTATTATATATTCCATTTACAAAATGACACTTGTGTGTTTGTTTACTAAATATTTTGCTTGATTGATTCTTTTGATTTGATCTTCGCTGGCTTTCCTTCAAAATCAGTGCAGACAATGGATAGGGTCCAACAAGGCTAGGATGCATTTGATTTATTTTTCCTCTAAACAACTGGATGGCACAAAAACTCACCACAGCAAAGCAAAGTCGATTCTGTGCTAAATCGACCTAATATTTTATGTTTTCAAACTGTTATAGGTCTACAAAGCAAAAGCAATACAATTACTGAATATATTTTGAAACAAATGTCTTGTTAATGATTTTCAGTTTTGCTCAAGGTATTAGATTATCACTTTAATAGATAATCATTGATGGGCTGGAGTTTTGTAGATTATTGTGATCTTTTTATCAGCTGTTTTGACTCTCGATCAAATGGCACCCATTCACTGCAGAGGATCCACTGGTGAGCAAGTGATGTAATGCTAAATTTCCCCAAATCTGCTCTGATGAAGAAACAAATAGAGTAAATATTAAGCCAATTTATATTTTTGGCTGAACTATGGAGTCAATATAATATCACATATATATATACGCAAAAAAATAAAGTTTTGCAAAAGAAAATAAAGTTTTGCAAACGAAAATTAAAGTATGGAGGAATCATTTTGCTTTTTGCAAACAAAAAATAAAGAATTGCAAAACATAAATGGGGAGACCGCACAAAAAGAAAATGATTTTGCAATACATATTTTCCATGGTCATATCTATTATAATTATTTTGCAACACCTGATTTTATTTTTGCGTGTGTCGGTCTAGTTTAAGCTTGCGCTGCAGTTTTTCCTGTGCGCTTCATTTTTCTGCGCGTCTCGCTTTGTGGCGCTTTTTGACGTGGGGGTGGACGGGTCAAGGGACAGGGGGCGTGTACAACCCATGCCAAATCCCTGGAAGTGAACGTCATCGGCCCCGAGACGCAGCTCACTGATCAGGGTACCGTCATGATGAGCAGAGGCATGCGAGTGGATCGCTTCCTTTTTAGTCACTAGCATTAAAACATGCATGGTTTCGTTTTATTTAACTTTATTAACCATATATATATGTGTATTAGCAAGCGTTTTGCATAAAGTTAAAGAAGTTATTACCATGCACATCTGCTGTTTATTTCTCTCGATGGCAGTCTTTTACTGGCATAAAGTTGGCTTGGGGGGGACGTTGGACGTGTCGATTATTCGCAAATCTAGGGAACGTCAACTCTAAAGTTACATGCGAAACTACTATACACTTCTCTAACGTCAATAGCATGCAAGGAGAATGAACTACAACAGTCATAAAACAACTGTTAACTGTTTATCCAGGTGTAACTATAATTGCACACTTTTATATTTTTTTGATAATTATTAAAATAAACTGTAAATCATATGTAATTATTGCTACTTTTCATAACCAAATGGACGTAAACACTAATTTAAAGCTGAAATGAAAAATAGCAATATTTTTAATTTCTTGATGATTTTACAGTTTATTTGAATAATTACTGAAAAATATGAACGGTGTTTGCTTGGTTGACACGAAGATGAACACTTTTTACAGTAGTTTTATGAAAGTGAGTCATTTTGTTCAAATGCTATTGAGCTTCAAAATTAGTGAATATTTTTAAATTTGAGCCCCTTCTGTAATGACCAATGAACAATATTTTTACATTTGATTTACAGTTTATTTGAACTAATTATGAAAAATATGAATGGTCGTGCATTATAGCCTGACACCACCTAGATGAACACTTTACAGTATGTTTTATGAATGTGAGGTCATTCTGCTCAAATGCTATTGAGCTTTAAATTTGTATTTAAGTGCATTAGGGTAATGAAAGTAGCAATATTTATACATACTGATTTACAGTTTATTTGAATAATTATGAAAAATATGACATGGTGTGCAATATAGAGTTGACACCTAGATGAACACTTTACAGTATGTTTTTGAAAGTGCGTCATTCTGTTTCAAATGCTATTGGAGCTTCAAATTATGGCATATTTTAATTTGAGCCCATTCGGTAATGAAAATTAGCAATATTTTCATTTGATTTACAGTGTATTTTAATAATTATCAAAAAATATAAAGGTGGTGCATTATAGTTGAAACCTGGATAAAACAGTTTTAACAGTTGTTTTTATGACTGTTAGTCATTCTCTTGCATGCTAAATGACGTTAGAGAGAAGTGTATAGCTAGTTTCGCATGTAACTTTAGAGACGGTCCCTAGATTTCCGAATATCGAACGTCCAACGTACAAGCCAAACTTTATGCCAGTCACACACTTTTATATGCATTAAAAATCTGTGTATTTGTTTCATTTGGTAACTGCCATTGTGTATTAACAGTGTTTGTTTAAGATCTCGAACCTGTGGAGGACGCCCAGCGCACAGAAAAGGTTCTTTGTTCACATTAGTTCAGAGTTACTGTCTAGTTTTAAAATGGTAAACACAAATTATGCAATTCACTTCATAAACTATAACGTACATCATTAAAGAGGTCTACAACTCAATTTATTATATCGATCCTCGACTTCGTTTTTCATTTACCTAAATCCTGGCATAATTAATAAATGACTGTCATTGTAAGATAAAAAAAATGAAGCTCGAATCTTTTTGGTTAATTTCTGCCACGAGTTTAATGCAATAAACAAACCCGCGTGACCATAAAGCAACCTGAGATTATCAGAGATTGATCAAATATTTTTTATCATCCCTACAGTCCGTTGATCGTGTCTTTTTATGTAATATATGTGCATATAATGCTTTTATTATTTTTATCATTATATATCTATAATATATCCAAGTGAGATGCTGCACACTGTGGTGGTGAGGAGAGACCCCCCACATGATCGTACAGCGAATGGGGTGGTACAAACAATACATTATAAAGCGCTATATAAATGCATCATTCATTCATTCATATAGGCTAACGTATACTATCTAATTGATAATATATTATTTAAATAGGGCTATATTTTATATTTATTGTTATGCTTATTTCCCCCCTTTTAATTCGTGTAATGCTAACCTAATTACGTTCTTTTGTTAAATTAGCTAGTGTTTTCATTTACAAATGAACTAGCGAACTTATTCATTTTAATTCTAGTATTTCTATTATTTATAGGTTATGTTAATTCATCCTCTAACGTGCACTTCCAAGTAAAAAAATCTTTATTGACCATGTCGGGCTTTTACAGTATAGGCTATATTTACAAAACTTCTTCAGGGCTGCGTTTTCCAAAAAGCATCGTTAAAACTAGCAGTAACTTGACACTAATGTGAACAAGAACGCTTCTGTGCGCTGGTGTCCTCCACACTGGTTAGAGATTTTAAACAAACACTGTTAATACACACATGCAGTTACCAAAATGAAACCACATAAACATTTTAATGCTATAAAAAGTGTGCCCATCGAGAGAAATAAACAGCAGATGTGCATGGTAACAAACTTCTTTAACTTGAGCAAACGCTGTCTAATAACATATACATTTGTATAATCAAGTTAATAAATCGAAACCATGCATGTTTTAAGGCTAAAAGTGAATAAAGGAAGCGATCCAACTGAGCCATGCATCTGCATGCATCATGACAGTACCTGGCATTCCCACCAGGCCTATTGTACATGCCCCTGTCCCTTGACTTCACTCCCATGTACACGCCCCTGCACCTTGACTCTCCACCCCCACGTTCATCCAACAGCGCCACAAAGCGAGACGCGCAGAAGAAAAATGAAGCGCACCAGGAAAAACTGCAGCGCGAGCTCAAATCGACCGGACACGCAAAATAAATACAAGTGTTGCAAATAAAATAATAGATATGACCCATGGAAAATATGTATTGCAAAATCATTTCTTTTGCGCGGTAATCCTATTTATGTTTTGCAAGTTCCTTATTTTTTGTTTTGCACAAAAATCAAACAATTATTTTTCCTCAATTACTTTAAATTTTCGTTTGCAAAACTTTATTTTCTTTTGCAAAACTTTATTTTTTTGCGTATATATATGAAATTACTTTGACTCCATACTGAACTGTTCCTTTAAGTTGTGCCTTTAGCCCAATTGTACCCTACAGTTTCCATTTATGCCTGCCTGTGGGGCAAAAAAAAAAAAAGAAATATCTTTTAATATATGAATAAGTAGCAACTAATGACTGGTGCTTAGCAAACCTTAATAAAACTTTAGCACTGAATTAAACATGAGAGCAAAAACTGTTATCACCCTGCAATATTTTAAAACAAAACTGCAGATACCTGAAGATGTAGTACCTCCTTGAAGTGGAAAAGCTCCAGCGAATTACATTGCACATTAAAATAATAACTTCACGGGGCTGTGGAGTCAAAACAAGGTTTGAAAATTGTGTTTCTGTGCATTGGAATAATTCTAACATAATTGTACAATGACTAATATCAGAGAACTGTCCAGGCATAATTATCCTAATCAATTAAAACCTGAGGGGTCACATCTGGGAATGAGGCTCTGGATCAGTTTCATCAGGATGCATTAGCCATACACAGAGCTGCCCTTCAGTGTTAGAACAGGGTGTTGCAGATAACAGCTTCTAAACATCGGAACAGCCAAATTGTTTTTTTGAGACGTGGCCTCTTTAGTGAAGGAGAACCAGTGCTAGAACCTGTCCATCATTTTCCTGTCCTCCAGCCCTGAAGATTTAAAAAGGAGCAACCAGTGAGAAGACAAAGAGAGGGAAGAAATGAGCGCAAAGCTTCCTTTTGAGGGACAGAGTGACAAGTGAATCTGTGGAGTAAATTAAAATAAATGCAAAAACACCCAATAAGATAAATGGTGTGGCCTTAGCTGGTGAGGTTGCTGGGTGAACAGTGCCTCGAGGGACATCTCTCAAATCGACACCAGTAGTGAGCGGTCTAATTTAGCCCAGAAGCTGAGATGCTAGGAAAAGGTTGGGTATTTTGTTTTTATTTTTTTTTATTTTTTTTGCAGTGCAGGAGACAGGAGACCTCTCTGAACACAAACAGACGGCCACTGCATAGGTTGGAAATGACATACTTGATTGCTGCATTATATATTTTTCCACCTTTTCCTTCAGCCTCAGGAATACATTATCAGCATAGCCTGTTACCATGACAACACCTTCTCTTTACTTGACTAGTCACATGTCGTTGCAACGACCTAAATCTTTGATATTTGCCAATACCATTAATTAAAACTACTTCTTAGCTGAACGAGAGCACCTTGTACAGCGAGATCCATCTGTAGGCGTTTGTCATATGTGGTTGGCAAGATATGTGTGGTATCAGTGACCGATATCAGTGTAATATGCACCAATATTCAAAAATATTGTAAAATATAGAATAGATATTAAAAAAAAAAAAAAAAAAAATAGATTTGATAGTACTTGAATAATATTTTTGCTTAAAGCTTGTTCTTCATAGTTCAGGAGAATACATGAGGTTAAGTATAATTTAAGTATCAGCATAGTCTCAGATGTTTTTTTTTTTTTTATTCAATAATAATAATAAAAATAATAATACATTTTATTTATTTATTTATTTATTTGTATTCCTTTCCTTATTGATTATTTCTTAATGGAAACAAGCGCATCAGAATTCTCACAATTCTGACTTTTTTATATAGCAGTTATATAGTTATATAGCACAAACTAGCAATTACAAAAGGTACAAAAAAGTCAGAGTTGTGTGAATTGTGATGAGCTTGTTTCCACCAAGATATATATATATTGAAGTATGTGAATAAAATACTAAATTAATTCTGTTTATTTTTAGTGTATTCGCAACTTTTATCTTGCAATTCTGACTTGTTTTCTCAGAATTTTGAGGGGGGAAAATGTCTGAATTTCGAAATATAAACTCAGAATCGTGAGATAAAAAGTCACGAAATCTAACTCGATCGTGGAGATCCCCATCAGTTTTCATAGCATTGCCCATTATCTTTGGTGGAAATAATACATTCCAGACAAACAGATAGACATAAAAATCAGTTTTCATAGCATTGCCCCTTTAATTCCTTATGGTCATGAATGGAAAAAAGGTTCATAGTTTGAGTTCAATTTGAGTGTATTTTGAGACGTTGTCTTTTGAAATCTCAGACAAAAAACCTAAATATCCAATTCAAATAAAAAAAAAGAACACAAAACCAAATTTCCGACAGGCAGCATTGTTTGTTTGTAAACTTGAAAGCACTAAAATCCAAAAAACATCAATCATCCAAAATAAACTTGAAAGCACTAAAATCTATATAATATGCAGCAGCCAAAAGTTGGGAAATTGTTTTGGTTTTTTTAGAGAGCTCTGCAGTTCTGCAGCGAGATAATGAAAGAAAATATAAGGAGCTATAGCAAAAATTATCACCTTATTCTTTACTGATCACACAATATGCACCTATATCCTCCCTCTGCATCACAAGAGGATTTGGATTAGCTCAGTCTCTAGAGCTGTCCTGTCCATAACTCAAACACTCAACTTATAACATAACAACAACAATGATAAAAAAAAAAACTACCTTATCCTCCCTCTGCACACGCATTCATCACAACTCAAATAACATCCAAGCAGACAACATAAAACCATAAAACAAACAAATCACACTCTATTTTCTTTCTTCTTTATTTCATCCCTTCATCCTGAATCATTTCTACATGAGAGTCAGTGATAACAACTACATAACTTCCATTTTCATAATGCTTTGAAGTGAGACAGTGAAAAATGCCATGTGAAAAGATTGCCATGACCCCCCCCCCCCTCCCACCCCACACACACTTTTTTATCTAAGCCTTTTCATAAAGCAAGGAAATGTGTGTGTCATACATATCATACAGCACACAGTTCTGCTCATAGTTTTACAGAATCTGTACAACGTTTTATCAAAAATATGAAGGATTATAACAAATTGTTTTTTTTTTTTTTTTATAAACAACAACATCAACATAAAAAACAACAACAACAAAAAAAAAAAAAAATACAATAAACAACAAAAAAAATAAAAAGAATAATAATTAAAAAACTGCTAAAATAAAAAAACAGAAAAAATAATTACAAAGTAAAAATTATTACTAATTTAAATATTTTAGTAATGCCATTATTTGATTTGTTTTTATTATAATAACTTTATTAGTGATAAACTGAATTTACAAAATCATAACTGAACTGACTTGGATATGGATAATATTTTTCAATTAATTATGATATGCATAATAATATGGATTAATATGGTGAATTACAATTAAAAATTACAAATTAAGTCAGACAATTTCAAATAATGATTCAAAGCAAAATAAAAAGAAACATCACCTTTAATATTAACATTATCTTTTGTGTTTTGTTTTGTTTTGTATTTTTCAAGAAGTAGGCTATTCCGACCTTACTGCATTTTGTGTCACCATGTTTAATTATTTGCTTTGACTGCACATAATTTCCATATTTGCGATGTTTCAGTAAACTTGTTTAATTGAGTCTCTTCCACACTCAGGAAGTTACAGTTACATTTATTTTGATCTAATGCAAGACAGTCTCTTGCTGTGGGTTACAGCAGTTCGCTAAACAGCTTTACTAGATCTTTTCTTTCATTTTCTTAATAAAACTATGTCACACACAGTCTCTGTGGCCCTGGAAAAGTGTTTTCACAATGAACCCACAGTGAAAAGAACTTTCCTGTATTTCCACATCAGATAAAGTAAAAGCAGCGGTGGCCATGGAAAACAACTCAAGTGGAAGAGATTCTAGAAGAAACTCATAATTTCTCCTCGTCTCGGAAAGCTATTGCAGGCTTTTTTTGTGTTTTAATTGAATATTTATAGTAGCCCTATATAACTTTGAATTTTCAAGCTTTATAAGATGAATGAAAGCACGACCCAGTGTGCTCTGATTATAGAAAAGGACCCTTGAATGAATGAAATCTGATACTGTATAATTTCTTCAAATGAACTGAAGCGCATTGACTTTGGGGGGAAAGACGAATGAAAAAAAGATACTGTATAAATTTAACCTGCTTAACTGCAGCCTGCCGCTCTATTAGAACAAAATAATTACAGCAGACACAAATATCCAGCATCGGTGGATGCCAACTGAGCAAGCAGCTTTAAAATTATGAGTAAGCTATAATGGGACGCTGCCTTGAGCAGTAAATACAGGCTCTACTCCCTGCCTCAAACGGCTTTGGCTTTCAGGATTCAACATATTTCGGTTCTGTAAAAAGGATGCTACAAGTTGAGCTTGAATGCATTATAAGGCAGCGCAGGGTGCTATGCAGCTAAAAAGAACGGCCAAATGATTTGTGAAAGTCTGGGAGGTGAAGGAGTGATTCAGAAGCCTGCAGCTGCAACGAGCACCGGAGTTCTGAATCAACAACCAACACCTTCCCCCCTATTTCTATTCATTTCCTCAGCACATCCATATCTGTGGATTTATCGCAGGTCTCCACAGCAACTGTTGACTGTGCGGTTTACTGCTGTCTTTGGCTATGTATGTTGCAGTACAGTGATGCAATCAAAACACTGCAACATACTGGATAAAAGGTAACACTATTTCACTTAAAACATTTGCAAAAATCACTTGCTGCCAGTATCTGATCTCAACATGTTCGATTGCATGTTGCAAAGTTGGCAAAACTACTAAAATAAATGCAATATTTATTAAATCATTAATAAGGACATACATAACTTGGGTTCTTTAGCTCCAAATAAGCAGTTGACATTCCAACCAAAGCCTTTTTTTTTTTTTTTTTTGGTCATTTGAAATGTATAGCTTACTGGATGTGACAGCATTTGACATTATCTGCATAATATCATGCAATGAAAAAAATAATATTTTTGTGTGTGTGTGTGTGGTGTGGGCTTGCTGAAATCCACTAGATGGTGATAAAGTAGTTCACATGTTCCTGCATCCGCAGTGCGTGGAATGGGTGTGTGTGTGTGTGTGTGTGTGTGTGTGTGTGTGTGTGTGTGGTGTGTTGGTGCTTGTTCCAATTGTGTGTGTGTGTAGTGTGTGTGTGTGTGTGTGTGTGTGGTGTGTCTGTGTGTCCGAAGATTCCAGTCGCAGAACTGCCCCCGGGGGAGTATATTTAGTACGAAAACCCCTCAACTGTGTGTAATGAGACATCAACATCAACCTCAACAATTCAAATCACACACCCCAACTTCACCACATCAACACTAACAACAAAAAAATAAAAAACTAAAATTGTTTCTAAAATTATTGACCAGTACTCTATTATATTATATTATATTATATTATATTATATTATATTATATTATATTATATTATATTATATATATTATATTTATATTATATTATAATTGTTGAAAGAAGGAAACCAGGGTTAAACAACAACAACAACATAGTGGACGTATACAAAAAAAAAAACAGTAAAATAAAACTAATATTGGGAAATATTCTTACAATTTAAATAGCTAATTAATAGCTATTTTCTATTTGAATATATATTGAAATGTAATTTATTCCTGTGAAGGTAAATCTGATTTTTTCTAATAGCTGATCTGAATAAATATTATATTATTAATAATATAAACATTCATAGTCACTTTTGATTAATTTAATGATTTTTTCACTTTAAATGAATTATGTTTTTTTTTTTTTGGCTAAATAACAGTATTAAGTTTCTTTCTTAACTACATACATAAATAAATAAATAAAAATAAATAAATAAATCATATTATCAAATACTCACCACTTCAGTTCAAAACCATTTCCTCAACCATTTCCTTAATTGCTAAAGCACAGTAGATTTTAGATGGAAACGCCATGGAAACGACTCAAGTGGGAGAGACCTAGAAGAAACTCATAATTTCCTCCTCTCAGAAAGCTATGCAGGCTTTTTGTTTTAATTGAATATGAATAGTCCTATATAACTTGAATTTAATTTCCTTAATCGCTACAGCACAGTAGATTTTAGACATAAATTAACGTAATCAAAGCTTTCTATCTTTTCAATCTTACTCTCTCAATAGATGACTGAAAAGTATTAGCTGGTGATTGGGATCAGTCCCTGATGGATTTGCCTTTGAATGGCTGAGGAAGGTGCAATGCTGGCAGGGCCATAAAAGGCCTTCGTTTATGGGGCCGTTAGGGCAGGAGTGGGGTCGGGGGAGTACTGTGTGTGGTGCCAGACACTGTGGGGATTGTGAGCGCGTGGTGGGCCAGGCTGGGGATGGACAGAGGTCTCTCAGTGGTGGGCAGGAAGTGGCAGCGAGGGCTTCTAAACCAATGCCACACATCACAACAGCCAGAGAGACCAAATCCAAATACTGCAAGGTCATCAGAGCTGCCAAGACTCAATTGCAAGTCTCAATCATTTTTCATAGTTTTTAAGCACTTGCAGGAAAAACTCTAGTTGGATTATGAAAAAATCAACATTATTTGATCCTTTGAGATAAAAGAATTTGATGTACGATGCAAACCTATACTTCAGTTTAGTAGGCAAACTTCTTACCACAAATGTTAAACACTTACCAACACTTACAACACACCTATTTGGGAAGTTGAAGCCAGTTTTCTTCCAACAATACTGTTTAGAAATAATATGAAGGATGGATAATGTTATTATTTGCTTGCAAAGAAAGGATAGCTAGTCATAAGAAGTTTATGCTTAAAATTTATTTTTTCTGTCTTCAACAATATTCTCCCAACAATACAATTTTTATGGTCAGAAAAGGGTGGGCAATGGACACTACACTATGTTTTGATGCAAGAAATCTTGACTAACATTAAAACTTAAATAAATGAAATGATGTATTTTCAAATGGATATGTATTATTTGATACAATTCACCCTGTAAATCACTGGTTTGTGCATCCCAACACAGTATCAAAACTGTCTAACACACAAAATGTATATAAATGATAATAATGAAACAATTAGAGTGAAAATTATTCTGGCTGCCAATAATGCATTCCTTAAAACTGAATGTTTATCTTCATTGTATGTTAACCTGTATTTAATGTAGCTATTTTCTTTTTCTTTCTGATCATGGCTTTTGTGATAAAAATAAGATTTCATGCAACCTGACCACATTGGCAACAACCGAAGTTTATTTCCACCACAGAATACAAGGTAATGGTCACTTTTTAGCTCACAATTTAGACTTTTTTGCTCAATCACAAGTTCATATCTCACAATTGCGAGTCTGAGGAAAAAAAAAAGTTAGAATTGTGATATCCAAACTCACAAGTGAGAGAAAAATGTCTGAATTGTGAGATTAAAGTCAGAGTTACCTCGTATTTTTGTGTATTCAGGACTGCAAGTTTTTATCTCAAAATTGCGAGTTATTAATTGTAAGATGTAAATTTAGAATTCTGAGGGGAAAAGTCAGAATCACAAGTTGTAAACTCACAATTACAAGTTTATAAATTGGAATTGTGAGATATACATCAACACTGCAGGAAAAAAAAGTCACAATTACCTTTTTTAATATGTTTATACCATAGTAGAAATAAGCTTCCATCAGCCTAACTTAGCTTCTGTCATGTCAGTTTTCTTGTCCTATCTGTGCACTACTATGGTTAGTTGAATTGTTTGCATTTAGTATTGATGATATATATATATATATATATATATATTTTTATGACACTCTTATATATATATACATATACTGTATAGTATCAAATGTAACTTCCAACCCTTCAACTGACAACCACTATTGTAGTGTTTAATGGTATATTTTATTGTGAATTCTGAATTCAGTCTGCTTGAAGTGACACTCTGAAACAAACATTTAACTTTCAGTGGTGGAAGACTGTAGAATCCTTAGTGCTTCGAGCTCTATTGTTTTTAGACAGCACTGTCAGTGAGTGAAACAGGACTCATGACAGCAGCACAAGCTGTCTCAAAGTGGTGCAACTACACACAGCAGCGCCACTGATGAGCGTTTCACACTGTGATGACTCATAAAATCATTACTAACACACTGACCTTCAACCCCCAGCTCAGCAAAAAACTTATGCAAAGAAATGCAATTAGAAGTCAGTGAATCTGATTGTGCAACTGTAATTGTCGTAAATGCTGAGAAGATACTTTCACATTCAGGAAATGATTCCAGATGATTAATTATTTGTGAATACTGAGTAACCTCAAGACATTCAGGAAATGATTCCAGATGATTAATTATTTGTGAATACTGAGTAACCTCAAGGTTAATATGTATGTTCTTAAATGTGTTAGCAAAACCGGAAGAATGTTTTCTGAAATCTGCAAATTTATTAATTTATTTATTAATATTTTTATAGACGTATACTCTTTTTCTATAGGGAATTTGGTAAACACTTTATCATTTGTGAACACTTATAATAACGTCAGACTTTGGAAGACATTTCAATGATGAGTTTATGTGCCTAATAATTTACAAAACATAACTATGGCGTTCATAAATGATTATATTGATATTTTCAAATTTTTATCTTTGTTTGTGTAATTCGAGTTATAAATTAACATACAAGTGATTAGATATGATCACTTTTATAAATATTCCAAAAAAAGATGGAAGGAAATAAAAACTCAACAAACATAAAAATGTTACCAATACGCGACAACATGCGAATCAAAGGTTCATTTCGAACACTATCATTTTTTTTTTTGTGTGACAACTTAACTTTAAGCTTCAGACTTTCTCCATAGCACCTTTTTAATACACTGACCAGCTGTCAATATAAACACAAGCAATTTGCACAGTTGTGCTTTTGGGCAACAGTTACAGGGATAATTAACCAAAAAAAATAAACAAAAAAAAAAATCCATTTTTCTTTCCGTGCTGTTTAAATAAACAAATGTCATTATTTTTACCTCATGGTGTAGTTCTTTTTCAACTCGCACTTTTTTTAGAAAAAATATTGTTTTTCGAAACCCAATCAATGGTCAGTTCACAACTTTTTTTTTTTTTTTTTTCATGATAACTGTCAACACAGAAAATAAAAAAAAAGTTAATGTGTGTGTGTTGTGTGTGGTTGTGGTGTGGTTTTGTTTATTATATAAAAAAGAATATATGACTGAAACAGTAATACTATTATAGTTAAAAAAAATGTTGTGTGTGTGTTGAATATGTGTGAATGGTAAATGGTTGCACAATTGATTTGAAAAACAAAATACACTAAAAAAATAAAGGAAAAGTATTTTGTTGAAAAACGAAACAAAAAAAAAAAAAAAAAAAAAAAAAGAACAGGTTAATTGCAAACAAATAAGAATAATTAATTATTAAACATAAATAAAATATACATAAAAGTTTATGTTGTATGTTTTTTAAAAAATCAGGAAGAATGTGAGAAAGTTTGTCATTCAAAAAAAAAATAAATTATATAATGGAACACAGGTCTTGTTTTGCTTTGTCTCACCACCAGGTCATTTACCCTTACCTTAAATAAAAATATAATGCCAACAAAGTATTCACAAACATGATTTTTTAACCGGGTTACATATGTCACACACAGTCTCTGTGGCCCTGGAAAAGTGTTTTCACAATGAACCCACAGTGAAAAGAACTTTCCTGTATTTCCACATCAGATAAAGTAAAAGCAGCGGTGGCCATGGAAACAACTCAAGTGGAAGAGATCTAGAAGAAACTCATAATTTCCTCGTCTCGGAAAGCTATGCAGGCACTTTAATTTCAATTTAATAAAAATATACATAAAAAAATATAATATCAAGCTTATAAGATGAAGAAGCACGACCCAGTGTGCTCTGATTATAGAAAAAGACCCTTGAATGTTTGTTTTCAAAGCTTTCTTCAAATGAACTGAAGCGCATTGACTTTGGGGGGAAAGACGAATGAAATCTGATACTGTATAAAAGAGATGGGAGTCATTTAACCTGCTTAACTGCAGCCTGCCGCTCTATTAGAACAAAATAATTACAGCAGACACAAATATCCAGCATACTTAGAAACCAACTTAAAAATTATGAGTAAGCTATAAAGTGAGTGTTTATACGGGATCGCTGCCTTGAGCAGTAAATACAGGCTCTACTCCCTGCCTCAAACGCCAAGGATAGCTACAAGTTGAGCTGAATGCATGACTGTAAAAAGGATAGCAAAAAAACGAACTGAACTAATCAGCTAAACGGCCAAATGATTTGTGAAAGTCTGGGAGGTGAAGGAGTGATTCAGAAGCGTGTTGCTGCAGTGGGCACGAGTTCGGTTTTTGAAGCAACACTGCCCCCTTGTGTCGAGTGCTTTTCAGTGCCTGCAGATCTGTTGCGGTGGATTTATCGCAGGTCTCCACAGCAACTGTTGACTGTGCGGTTTACTGCTGTCTTTGGCTCTGTAGATTGCATGTTGCAAAACTACTAAATCAAAACACTGCAACATACTGGATAAAAGGTAACACTATTTCACTTAAAACATTTGCAAAAATCACTTGCTGCCAGTATCTGATCTCAACATGTTCGATTGCATGTTGCAAAACTACTAAAATGCAATATTTATTAAATCATTAATAAGGAATGAATAACTTGGGCTCAGCAAAATAAGCATTTGACATTCAAAAACAAAGCCTTTTTTTTTTTTTTTTTTGGTCATTTGAAATGTATAGCTTACTGGATGTGACAGCATTTGACATTATCTGCATAATATCATGCAATGAAAAATAATATTTTGCATTTAATTTAATTTCTGCAGTGTTCAGGTGTGGGCTTGCTAGTTCACATGTTCCTGCATCCGCAGTGCGTGGATTCCTTGCATCCGCGAGTGCAGTGGCATTGGTGTGGTGTTGCGTGGTGTGTTTTGTGTGTGTGTGTGTGCTGCTGTTCCGAAATGCGATTCCAGTCAGCAGAACTGCACCTGCTCCGGGGGAGTATAATTTAAGAGTCAGCAAACCTCCATTCAACTGATATTGTAATGAAATCATCGAAAAAAAAAAAAAAAAAAAAAAGTCTCTAAGCCACACCGACAATCAACTAGGCCACCCAACTGTACTTCCATCGCACTGGGCTGCACACGCTGACATAGAGACAAATTTAAAATGTATCTTAACATAATTGTACGTCATCTTACTCTAATGATATTATATAATATTATATTTCTCTTATATATAATATATATTATATTTTAAAAAAAAAAAAAAAAAGGTTAAAAAAAACACAAAAAAAAAAAAAAATATATAAAAAAAAAAAAAAACAAGCACACCACAACTATATATCAAAAAAAAACAAGTAAAATAAAACTAATTATTGGGAAATATGCTACAATTTAAATCGCTAATAATAGATCATTTTCTATTTGGAATATAATTGAAATGAATTTATTCCTGTGAAGGTAAATCTGATTTTTTCTAATATGCTGACTATGCTGCTTAATAATATATTTCTTATTATTATATGAATGTGTGTAAATGCATGCGCATATGTATCACCTTTTGATTAATTTATGATATTTTTTTTTTTTGCTAAATAAAAGTATTAATTTCTTTAAAAAAAAGCATTAACTAACTAAATAAATAAAATAAATAAAGAAATTCATTATCAAAATAGCTCACCACTTCAGTCAAACAACACATTTCCTACTCAACCATTTCCTTAATTGCTAAAGCAACAGTAGATTTTAGAAGATGGAAACGCCATGGAAACCGACTCAAGTGGGAGAGACCTAGAAGAAACTCAACACAGCCTTCCTCTCCTCCGTCGAAAGCTATGCAGGCTTTTTTGTTTTAATTGAATATGCCATTAGGTCCTATATCAACTTGAATTTTAATTATCCTTAAATCGCTAGGAGTACAGCACAGTAGATTTTAGACATAAATTAACGTAATCAAAGCTTTCTATCTTTTCAATCTTACTCTCTCAATAGATGACTGAAAAGTATTAGCTGGTGATTGGGAATCAGTCCTGATGGATTTGCCTTTGAATGCTGAGGAGGGGCAATGCTGGCAGGGCCATAAAGGCCTTCGTTATGGGGCCGTTAGGGCAGGAGTGGGTCGGGGGAGTACCTGTTGTGGTGCCAGACACTGTGGGGATTGTGAGCGCTGGTGGGGCCAGCTGGGGATGGACATGGTGGGCAGGAAGTGGCAGCAAGGGCTCTAACACAATGCCACACTCACAACAGCACAGAGCCAAATACTGCAAGGTCATCAGAGCTGCCAAGACTCAAATGCAAGTCTCAAGCAATGTTCAATCATTTTTCATACGTTTTTTAAGCACTCTTCATGGAAAAACTCTAGTTGGATTATGAAAAAATCAACATTATTTGATCCTTTGAGATAAAAGAATTTGATGTACGATGCAAACCTATACTTCAGTTTTAGTAGGCAAACTTCTTCCACAAATGTATAAACACATGACCACACTTACAACAACACCTATTTGGAGTTTAGAAGCCAGTCATGGTGAAATAATATGAAGGATGGATAATGTTATTATTTGCTTGTGTAAGGACCTCAAATAATTA